>NC_133657.1:163964455-164207985 GCF_009905375.1 Apium graveolens
ATTGTCATGATGTGAGATAGAATGTTGATTGGTTGACACTCCCCCTGAGTTGCTGATCCTTTGAAAGGAGTTGGGAGCTCTATCAACTGATGAAGTGAATTGATTATCCGTTGACAGACTGTGATCAACGGATGCTTCATTATGAACTTCAACGGATGATGCACTTTGTCTTTCAACAGATGCTGCATAGCCTCTTTCAACGGAAGCTGAATTATGACTTTCAACGGATGCAGCATTATGTGCATTATCCAAAGGCAGATTTTGAATTCTTCTTGAGATGCCTTCTTCATCATTCTCATCTTCACTATCATCACAATATATCTCAATATTGTCAAATTTGAGTCCTTCATGATGTCCCTCATCTGTTAGTCCATCAATCTTTTTATCATCAAACATAACATGCACAGATTCCATGACAATGTTGGTTCTTAGATTGTAGACCCTATATGACTTTCCAGCAGAATAACCAACAAATATTCCTTCATCAGCCTTTGCATCAAACTTCCCTTTGTGATCAGATTGATTCCTTAAGATGTAACATTTGCAACCAAAGACATGCAGAAAGTTTAAAGTTGGTTTTCTTCTCTTGAATAATTGATAGGGAGTCATGCCTTTTGCCTGATTGATTAGAGAAATATTCTGAGTGTAACATGCACAGTTAACAGCCTCAGCCCAAAAGTAAGTTGGGAGTTTTGACTCTTCAAGCATTGTCCTTGCAGCTTCAATTAGTGATCTGTTCTTCCTTTCCTCCACACCATTTTGTTGTGGGGTCCTTGGAGCTGAGAACTCATGCATGATCCCATTTTCTTCACAGAACAACTTCATGGTTGAATTCTTGAACTCAGTTCCATTGTCACTCCTAATATTCCTTACTTTGAAATCAGGATGATTGTTGACTTGCTTGATATGATTGATAATGATTTCACTAGTTTCATCCTTTGATCCAAGAAAATAAACCCATGAAAACTTTGAGAAATCATCTACAATCACTAGGCAATATCTTTTCCTTGAAATTGACAATACATTGACTGGTCCAAAAAGATCCATGTGTAGCAGTTGTAATGGTTCATCAATTGCAGATTCAAGCGTCTTACTGAATGATACTTTCTTTTGCTTTCCTTTCTGACAAGCATCACACAGTCCATCCCTTGTGAATTCTACTAGAGGCATTCCTCTAACTAAGTCCTTTTTGACTAGATCATTCATTGTCTTGAAATTCAAATAGGACAGCTTCTTGTGCCATAGCCAACTTTCAACTGAGCTTGCTTTGCTGAGAAGACAAGTAATAGATTCTGCATCTGTAGAGTTGAAGTCAGCTAAGTACACATTCCCTTTTCTAACTCCAGTTAGAACCACTTTATTGTCCTTCTTACTTGTGACAATATAGGCTTCAGAATTGAAGGAAACAATATTCCCTCTGTCACATAGTTGACTGATGCTCAATAAGTTGTGTTTGAGACCATCAACCAATGCAACTTCATCAATGATGACATTTTCTTTTGAAATCAAGCCATATCCCAAAGTGAATCCTTTGCTGTCATCTCCAAAGGTTATGCTAGGGCCAGCTCTCTCCTTAAACTCTGTGAGCAGGGTGAAATCTCCTGTCATATGCCTTGAACAGCCACTGTCCAAGTACCATAGATTCCTTCTTTTTCCCTGCACACAATAAAATCAATCAAGTTGATTTTGGTACCCAAGTTTCCTTGGGTCCAGCCTTGTTAGTCTTTTTCCTAGACTTCATTCCTCCTGCATCTTTTGACTTAGGTAACTTTGGGTCAACCTTGATCTCAGATGTGGTTGGTTGAAGTGTAGGGTTAGTCACAGAATCATTTAGCACATTTGATTGAATTTGATAAGGTATAGATTGCGCAAACATGTTATTCCACATAGGCATATTGTATGGCATTTGAGGCATACTAAATGCAGTAAAATAAGGATTATTAATATATGGCATGTTTTCAAAATGTGCATGGGGATTCTGATGAGACATAACAGGCATAGCATGCAGAGGTGACATAGACATGTTAGGCATGGAGGGATTTGAAGGCATGGGAGCATTTTTAACAGATTTGCAATTATCAGATAGGTGATTAACCCTTTTACAATGCACACAGCTTTTTCTAGGAGCATACCTATTAGGTGTGTAATTGTTATGTTTATTAATCCCTACCTTCCCATTTCTTTTAGATTTTCTTTTAGTTTCCTTCCTATCCTCAACCAACTTAAGCCTATTTTTCAGCTGAACTAAAGTCATGTGTCCTATATTCACTTTACTGACATCTTTGGATGTGCTAGCTCCTTCTTTGACAAAGTTCTTGAAAGTTGAATCATCCTTCTTATTGAGATTTTTATTTTTAAAATTACTTGCCTGTTTTAATTGATGAGCCTTCAACGGATGCTATTTTTCTTCCTTCAACGGATAACTTTCATCATCCGTTGATTCCACATCCGTTGACAATCCATCAATTAATTCTAACTCCTTTTTGTTTTTCTTCCAGGCATCCTCATAGAATGATTCAATTCCCTGAACCTTGGAAATCTGAACACTAACATCCCTAGATGTTTTCCAGGCCTTGATTACCTCTTGCTCACTTTCTAACTGTTTAGAAAGAATTTCTACTTTCTTAACAGCTTCTTCTAGTTCACTCTCAATAGTCAAGCATTTAAGTTTAATCTTTTCAAGCTCAATTACCTGATCCTCTAACACAACATTCCTATCACTTAAAAACACATTATTCTCTTTGATCCCTAGTGTTTTCTTTAGCTAGTGATTTAAGGGAAACACGCAAATGATATAATTCATTGGACATATCATTTATGGCTTCATTGCATTCATTTTTAGAAAGCTGAGAGAGATCAGTAGTAATTACCTGGTTGCTTGATGAACTAGTTTCATTTTCATCAGAATTAGCCATCAGGGCTAGGTTGACATATTCCATATCATCATCTTCATTGACTCCATTTGCTGCCCAATCATCTTGAATGAGAAAAGCTCTTTCCTTTTGTTTGAGCAAATCAAAATACTTGTTTTTGTAATCAACTTGCTCAAATTTCTTCTTATCAGAGGTTGGCTTCCTACACTCACTTGCAAAGTGTCCACTAATGCCACAGTTATAACATTTGAACTTGGATTTGTGCACCATATTTTTGTTTGGCTTAGTGAATTTTGTATTTTTCCTGAACTTCATCTTTGCAAATCTCCTGGACAGAAAAGCCAGATGTTCATCAACATCATCAGAGTCATCCTGACTGGAATTGTTTTCATCCTCAGCTACTTGCTCTTTACCCTTGCTTGATTCTGATTTGCTTGTGCCAATTTTGAGACTTGGCATTATCTTCTCCTCATTCCTGGCTTCAACCTTCTCACTGTCAGCTACAAGTGCAACTGATCCTCCTTTTCTCTTCCCCTTTTCCAACAGCTCATCTTGCTCCATCTCAAGTTCATATGTCTTCAAAATTCCATATAATCTTTCAAGTGTGAAGTCCTTATAATCTTGAGAATTTCTTAGAGAGACAGTCATAGGCTTCCATTCCTTTGGTAGAGACCTTAGAAATTTTAAATTGGAGTCCTTGACTTGGTACACTCTCCCATACAGCTTCAATCCATTCAACAGTTTCTGGAATCTATTGAAGGTATCATTCAATGATTCTCCTTCTTCAAAATGAAAATATTCATACTGTTGAATGAGAAGCTGCATTTTGTTTTCTCTAACTTGCTCAGTGCCTTCACAGATAAGCTGCACAGTATCCCAAATTTCCTTAGCAGTTTGGCTGTTAATGACATTAGTCAAACATATCTTGATCTAGGCCATTAAACAGAATGTTCATGGCTTTCTTATCCTTGTGAACCTCTTTAATATCTTCAATAGTCCATTCTGCTTTTGGCTTGGGAATAGACTGTCCAACAGCAACTATTGCAGTAGCAGCTGTAGCCACCTTGTGAGGGATGTGAGGACCATTTTCAATGCAGTTGATGTAGCTTTCATCTTGAGAGAGAAGATGTAAATGCATCTTCACTTTCCAGTGATGATAGTTATCTCTTTCCAAGATTAGAATCTTTACACCAATATCCTTCTTACTCATGATGTTAGTAGAATAGATCTTTAAACTCTTTGTATGTTAAGAGCTTGCTCTGATACCAATTGTTATTCCCAGTAGACTAACAATGAGATTTACAGAAGGGGGGTTGAATGTAAATCTCAAAACTTTTTCAAGTTTTGAGCAGTTTCTAAGGCTAAGTGTTTTTGAGAGCAAGTGTGTGTGAATTGCTTGAAGCTAATGCAGACAATATATATTCAAACACAAATGTAAAGAACACAGAGAACTTAAAAACTTTTCTGGTGGATTTGTTGTTCCACCAGAGATGTGTTATTTCAGAAAATCTGTGATTCAAAGAATTAAATCACAGCTGCTTCCTAGTACAAACTAGATGATTTTCTCTCTGGATTTTTCTAAACAGCTCTGGAAAATTCATACCTAATTACTAGCTGCTACTTGGTTTATATATCACCAAGTTTATAAGTGAAGACAAAACTGTAAAATACAATTAAAAAGGCTCTTCACATGTTTCTTCTTCATTTCTCTATCCAATGCAATTTAGGCTTAGTTGTTTTATCTTTGAATACTTCCTTGTTTGCACCAGAATGGAAATGCTGCATTTTCTTGATTCCTCCTAGAGGCTTCCACATTCCAGTTTGTCTCTGTCAACCCATGTGCCTCTGTCAGCTTATGAATTATCACTATCAACTGCTAATGAACTAAGCATCCGTTGAAGCTTTCATCCGTTGATGCCTTATCCGTTGAGGCTTTATCCGTTGAAGCTTTATCCGTTGATGCATTATCAGTTGAAGTCTTTATCCGTTGAAGCACTTATCCGTTGATGGATATTATCCGTTGAAGCATTAGAGACATCCGTTGAAGCTTTATTTCTTATCCGTTGAAGGTCTTCAATATCAGTTGATACTTCTTCACTTATACAAAATTACAAGGCATGAAATATTTACAATTAGCCCTCCTATTTGCATATCCACTAGTAGTCAACATGACTGATACTTTTCTACAACATCTAAGAATTACAACTTGAATCCAGAGAATGAAATGTGCTACAATACTAAACTTATTGCTAAGTAAAGCTACTCCTTCAACGGATAGCCAAGATGGTCTTATACTGTTGAGGCTACAAACTACTAGATTTCTACTTAAGTGTTTTGTTTAACTTATCATCAAACTAATACACATATTCCTAACACTATGGAAACTGTGTCAATGACCAAACTAGTTGCCTACCCTAGCTACCAAAACTGTAATTATTTCAAAATCCAAATCCAAAAAAGCCCCCTCTGGTATCTCTCAAAAGATGCCAGTTGCAAAATCCACTAAAGCCAAAGAGGGGAGTGTGAAGGAGGGTAAGTTAGGTGAGGGAAGGGGTGAACATCAAAGAAACCCCAAGAATAAGGTTGGAGAGTTGAGTGGATCCCAACCAAGCCACACTGCAGTTTCCCAACAAACTCCAGTGCTTAAAAAGGATAAAAGCTCATTTCTAGCTGCATCCTCCCAAAAGGATGTAGTTATTGAACAAAGCTCTCAACCAAGAGCACAGGCCAAGAGGGTTAGGGACACAAGCTCACCCCAAACTTATGCCAGAAAGAAGAAATCTAAAACCCTTGGGGATGCACAGAGTACACACAAAGTGCAAACTGGTGCAACAGACACAGTCACTGCACCTTCACAAATTCAGTTTGATGTGACTCCAATAAATGTGGAGTCACAGCCAAAATCTCTAGTTATAGAAGCACCTCAAACACCAAACTCACTAACAAATTCTCTGGATGTGGATATGATAAACACATCAATTCCTGATTCCCCTTCTTTAACTCTGTCGGGGACGCCAAAATCTAGTGCAAGTGAGCATCATCTTTTAGATAATTTGTTGGCTCACTTGCCAATTCTTTCAAGAACTGTTGTATCATTTGTGCCCTAAAATATCTTCAATCAGCACAGAGTCAACAATAGTCTCTATTCCCAGCTCATTCATTTCTACTCTCTCGGCGGATATTGCTCATCCGTCGAGTAGTGATTGTATCCGGATGGATAAGCTTGACAGCAGTTATCCGTCGGATAGCAAATCCACTCACTCGATGGATATCATTCATCTATCGAGTATCTCTGCACAGCTTTAAACTTCATTTATTTCAAGTGCAGAAGATTTAGTGGTTGTACAGTCACTCTTAGGATTGAGAGAGAAGAGTGTGTTGAGTGAGAGTCTGGGTTGCTCCCAGGAAAAAGGAGAGGAAATGAGTGAAACTATGCAATCCATTTTTTCAGGATTGGAAAAAGAGAGTGAGTGGAGTCCCACCTTAGTAGGTGAAGGTGAGGGTGTGAGGGTGGGGAGCCAGGGTGAGGCCCTGATGCAACAAAGAGAGAAAATGAGAGAAATGCAGGTACTGGAGCTATAAGGATGGATGTCATTGTTAGTGAGTCAATGAATGTCCAGGATGCAGACAGGGAAGGACTATCTCAGCATCCTAAAGCTGTTACAGATTCCACTTCCCTTGATGCTGAGGCTTTTACTCACCCTGTTCCAGCTTATTAACTTCTAGCTGAACAGGGCAATGACAATGCAGAAAGGATGCTGAATTTGGTTTATACCACACAGTCTATGATGAGAGCTAAGGATGCCATCACAGCTTTGCCTTCTACAGCTGGTGATGTGGACTATGAGACTGGTGGTTCAGCTGGTTTCTTTGGAGATGGGAGTGGGGATAGTGAAGATGAAGCGATGGACATAGGGGGAGAAGTAGGCTCAAGTTTAAGATCAGGTATACCATCATGGGCATTCTCAAAGCAATATGATGAGCATTACTTCAAGACAACCCTGATCCAGCTAATCAATCAGACAAATACTGCTCTTCAAACCACTACTAATGCCAGCACCAAGAAGCTCCTTCAGGCACATCTAGCCTCCCTGCAACTTCAACAAATCCAGGGCTTCCAGCATGCTAGGGATGTAAACACCATGAAGGGTGATATTGAGGAGATGAAGAAGGCCATGTCAGACAAGATAGATTCTAAGCTTCCAGAAGCTACAATGCTTGACATCAAAAGGCAATTAAGGAAAAATTCTGATCTTACAACCAAGATAGATGCCTTGGATACAAGAATGTCAGCCATGGAAGCATCTTTAACAGCCATTCATCTTCATCAATCCCAACAGACAAATTTACTACAAAAACTGGTGGCTGCTCAAACCCCCTCCTCACCTCAACTTGATGATAACAAAAAGAGGGAGAAAGGACCAAGTGATGGGGAGAGGCTTCAAATCAAAATTAGTAAAGTAATTGTGCCTTCAATTACTATTTCAAAGCCATTAGTTACAGATAGTATAGATCTGATCAATGCAGCAGCAGCCAACATAAGAGCAGCTGATAAGGAGAAGTTGAGTTTAGTCAACTGGGAGAAGATTGATGAGGAAATACAGAAGAAGTTTGAACTTGTCAAGGAGCCAGTTAAGTCAGCCATCCATCACTCTCAAGTCAAGCAAATTAGTGTGAATGAGATGAGCATGAACTATCTAGGAAAGAGGACAGCCTTCCTGCATCAAATCTCCAAAGGCTGAAATAATTTTTAAACCAAGGGTGAACTACTCAAAATCAATCATTGAAGAACCCCTTGGATACTATGTATGAGACACCCAAGCCTGATGAAAAGAAGCTTCTGTCAAGATCAATTGCTTTCTACAAAGATCTAGCTGATTCAGCTTCTAAAAGGAGAATTGCCAAGATTTTCAGGAATGGGGAAAAAAATTGTGTGATGGATGGACATCCTCAATTTGCTCAAGCAAAGAGAGAAGAAAAGGCTAGATTGAAGTAGGAAAAGAAGCAAGTTGTTCTAGATGCTAAAAAGGCTAAATAGAAGAAAGAGCAAATTGCTATCTTAGCCAAGCTACATGCTGTAAATTCATCACAACAAATTTCTGTTCAGCCATCTGAAATTACTGAATCAAAGAAGCAAGTTGAACAACAGAAGAAATCTCCAAGAATCAAGGAATTGGCTAAAAGAACTAAAAGGAAATTGGATATTGTTGACAAGGAATTGGAAGATCAATTTCCTAAGGAATCCACACCATCTACAACTCAATCATCAAAGCCCTCTGTGGTTTTTGAAGATATCAGGGTGGTGGATCCCTACAGGAATATTCATGGTGAACCTATTGTGCCCAAGGATGAGCCAATAGAATGGGAGAACATACCAATTCCTGACTTCAATCTACCAATCCTTAGCAAGCCAAGAAGAACAAAGTCAAGAGTAGGCAAGAAAGTGAAGCCGTCACCTCTCAAATCCAAATCTGTAGTCAAAGCTCAGTCCAAAGTCAATAGGGGAGATTACATGTACTTGTGTGATATCAAAGAATTTTCTGATCTAAATCTCTATCTAGATGAACTAGATGAAGTGAGAGGAATTGATGCATACAGAAACCTACCTGAAAGGTTAGTGTTCAAGTACAAAGGAGGAAAGGAGATTCAGTGGCCACTTCACAGGATCCTTCAAGAAAGCCAAGCTGTACTGATTAAAGTTTATTCATCCTTCAAGAAGAACTTTGGGTTCAACATTATTGCAAGAAGATTGGTACTGAAGAAGATTGAAGAGCTAAGGAATGTTAGAGCTAAAGATGCACATCCAAAGACTCTAATTATCCCTTACACAGGGAGAAGAGTGCATCTAAGGCCCTACTGGATGATGGAGTTCATGGATGGCAAAGGTGTGAGAAGATTTTTTAGATTAGAAGACCAATTGAGCATCTCCAGCAATGAGACTCTTTTGGAAATGCAAGGAAAGCTAAATCTCTCAGAATCTGATGAACTGGAATTCCACAGGTTAGCTCCAAAATCAGATTGAAGAAAACAACAGAAAGCTTGGAAAGAGATCCAGACCTTCAAGGAACTAGATAAATCTGCTCAGGCTAGAGGAGCATCTTGAAAATTACTGTGAGCAAAACTTTGTACATTTTGTTATTTGAAGCACTTTTCAGTAATATCTACTTTCTTTTTAAAGTTGTATTTTAGGGTGTTTTGTTATCATCAAGTATCTCTTAATTTATGGCTACAATTTCAGTAGACATAAATTGGGGTAGATTGTTGTGTATATGTTGTGTACTTGATGATTTCATTAACAAAACACCTTGGTAGATTTTACTTAGTGAAATTATGTAGCACTCGAAGGATGACTCATTATAGTCCCGACGGATGATGACTTATTATACATCGAGTGAGTAGCTTATGTAACAATAAGTCTGTAGCACATTTCTGCATACACCATTGTATAGATTCTGTTAGTAGTATTCAAGTCATGTTGAATTTAACTAGATATGCAGAATAGGTTGATTAATTGTACATAGATGATGTCTTGTAATTCTGCATAAATGAAATAAAGTCAAGTGCCAGATTGCTACCTGACGGATAATCTACAATGAAGTCGATGGATGATCAATAACTCGACGGATGATCATGAACCCGACGGATAAAGAATTCAACTATCTGTTGACAGTGACAATACAGTCACATGCGTCGAGTGGATACAAATGGAATGTGGTAGCCTATTCAACTGGGTTTTTGAGAACAAAGAAGCATTGCCATTTCCATGCTATTATGAAAATATTCAAAGATGCTGGAATAGAGTAATGAAGTAGCATTGTAATAGACTGGATAGTTTTTGTTTTATTATTCTGTCTCATTACTTTGTAATCTTGGTGATACATAAACCAAGAAGTTGCAACTAAGGAACAATTGAACTAAGCAACACAGCAGAGAAACATTTGTAAGCAGAATTCTTAGCATTTCTTTGTACTCTTAGTTGTTCAATTGTTGTAAGCAGCTGTGAGTATTTTGCACATAGGGTTCTCTCGATATATAATATATATCTCTGGTGGAATCATTCAAATCCACCAGAAAGTTTTTAAAGACTCTTGTTTTTAATTACTTGTGATTTGATTCATCTAAGTAACTATTCCGCATTGTGCTAATCAATTCACACTTATATATATTCGAGTTAGAACATTTTTATTTTAAGAAAAAGTTTCAAGAATTCCATTCAACCCCCCTTCTGTAATTCTTGTCATATTGTTAAGGGACTAACAGAAAACTAAACACAAATCATATTACACATGACATTATCAAATATATCTAACATCTCGATAAGATATGATGACTACGGTCCTTGTCTCTATTTTATAGAATTATGTCTTTATAGAAATATTAGATTCTACCACATTCATCATATGTCTTAATTTTCAAGGCATCATTAGGCACGCTTTATCTCAATATATTAATAAAAAATTATTTCCCTCTTTTTTAACACATCTTTTATCTCTCATCGTTTCTTTTCCTTCCAATTATAATTCAAATAAATTATTATTTTATTAATAAGGCACAATTATAATACATGTTGTTTCAGTTGATATATAAAACACATGTCTTAAATCACTAGAACATTTTTTTATGATATTTAAAAGGCATTTTTTAAGATATTGCTGGACTTGCTCTTAGGATGCAAAATTTTATGAATCAACGAATATTCGACCGAATCGAGTCAAATGATTTTTGCCAAACCCAGTTTTTACAATTTGGTTACGGTGTTTATTTTCATTTTCAAAAATCAATAGAATTTGGTTTAGAATTGGTCTTAGGCCAATCGAATATAAAACCTGACTGGAATACCCGAAATCCGATTTAAACCGAAACCAAATCAAAACTCGGCTGAACTAAATATATTAAATTTTATATACTTTCATTATATATTTACAAAATACATTTATATAATTCAAAAATGATCATATGATAACTTAATTTAACTAAATAACTAAATATAAGTTAGTTCGAAATGTAATAAGAGTTAGTTATGTACTTTATAAAGAATGTCTACCAACTTTAAATGAAGCACACATAAAATGAGAAATATAACTGACTAAAATAATCAAGTATGACTAAAATCTTTGACGTAATTGAAAATTTAATCATACATATTTTGTAGTTGACAAATATTTGACATAATTGATAAACCGAGCCATTGTCATCCGTAGAAGCATCGACCTTTTTCATCCATTTCCATTGTCAGGATCAATGCCTTGGGGCTCCACGTGTCAAGTTGGAGAATATAAACTAGCGATAAAATTCGTACGAGACACGGGCATGTATATATCGGAATATTATTCCCAACGAACTTGCACCTATACATAAATAATTTTTGAATACAATAAATGATTATTCTAATTTTATTTTATACATACATATAATCAGGGTCGAAGAATTGGGGCATAGAGACAGTAATCCTAGACCCTGTACCGATCCCCAAAATTTTTATAAAATTTTCCCGTTTCCCTCCCCGCTCTCGAAAAATTTCTCGAATCCCGGATCCGAATGGTACAGGGATCAGATCGGAGCCAGGCGAGATTAATGCTCATCCCCATTTATTTGGTTGAGACTTAAAAAATGAAGAGTAAAGAAAAGGGAGCAGATTCGTTACTAATTCATCTCACCCTTTCAATTATTAACATTTACATTTACTAATGAGATTTATAAACGTGAGGCGAGCGAACAAATTTGAAAAACTGATAAGTAAATTGATAAGCGCGTAAGACATATTAAAATTAATAAAAAAAATATACTCTCCCATAAATAATAAAAAATGAAGTATACCAAAATAGTACATGATAAAAACTCCATTGGCGAAATGATAGTGTAAAAATATTTATTGTCTAATTTAATAAAACTTTTAGCACTATTTTTTTTAATTTAAAATTAAACTTACTAGCAAATAATTAAATATGCTAAATTTGTTATATTATTTATATTATATCAAATCTTAATATTTTATATTTTTTTTCCACGTCCCAACTAATCCAAATCATTATATTAAAACTCGAGCGTCTTAGCCATGATATTAACCAAGGCTCGAGCTGATTTTTCATTAGTCGAATAAAATCTGATTTTAAATCTTGTTCGGGTCAAACTCAGTTCTACTCCGATAAGACATTAGAAAGTCTAAAATTGAATATAAGGTAAAACAATATTGAATCAACATAATTACCTAATTATTTAAGAGTCTTATAAAATTTATTCACTCGTCTCGTCGTATAATCTATAAGCATGATTTTGTACAAAATTATCAATTTTCACCTCCGTAAAAAAAATTCAAATCAATGTTTTTTCCCTTTATATAGGTTTAAATATATAATAATGATAAAAATAAGAGTAATTAATATCTATTAATTTGATTAGTTTCATCTTTAAAATAATATGTAATTTTGTATATGTATCATATCTATACTAATAAATTAATTTTTAAAGTTAATCTTTTAACATATTTGATTTTTGATCTGAATACTCCTGGATTAAACCTAATACTCTTAACTCAATAAATTCAGGGGGTCGTTTGGTTCACGGAGTGATATGGGGTTGGAATGAGAAATCGGGTCAAGGTGGTATAGGGTTGGGGTTTCATTCTTGATATCATGTGTTTGGTAAAATGGTGGAATGAAATATTTATTTTAAATATATTTAATTTATTAACTTTTATTAATTCAAACAATTATTAAAATTCTATTTTTTTGTTGTTTTAGTTTATTGATTCAATTTCATGTTAAACATTTACATAAAAGTGTATAAGAAATAAAAAATATATTTAATTCCTCACACCTATGTTTCATACCCATATCCGCACTAGGGTATCAAAAACACATATCTTGGTGGTTTGAGGTATGTGTTTGGAGGATTAAATTTCAAAACCACATGGGTAAGGAATGACCAAAACTCATACCTGATACTAGAAAAGTCTCAATAATTACTCGTTAGATGAATGGCTCAAACTAGTGGAAGCTTTAAGAGGAACATAGATTATTGAAGAACTTGAAGTACAAGTCAAACTCAAGGATCTCATTAGAAAAAAATCTGGTTATGAGAAATTTACCTAAGCTTTGTAACTTTGTACTGATGTAACCATAAATTGTATAAAATTGTAGTTTGTCAATCTGTCAATTTTATTGTAATTAATTTTAGCTTGAGGTTAGTCTTGTTATCAGGCATGAATTTATGATAAGCAATCTTCTCACAAATAGGGGGAGATTATTGTGCAAGACATCCATGTACATGACAAGACTAAGTCATATTGATAGCCTAGAGGATAAGTTGTATGATAATTTATATTTGTATTTTGTAATTATATTCCTTGAGTGTTAGGTTCGTAATACAACTGCAGAGGGGGGTGAATACAATTTATGGAAACAATTCGATAAAGCTTAACAGAATCAGGAGTTTTTATATTAATTAGATAAAAAATGTTACAAAAGTACTCTCTCAAAAGGATGAACAATTATCCTTGAGAGCTGCTAGGTTACCTAAAAGATATAACAATTCGTTACGCATATAGTGTAAACCTAATATGTGCGTATATAGTGCACAGTTACATAATCAATAAGGAATCATATTCTTTTACAATAAGGAATCCTAATATATATCCATGTATGATTGCTTCTGTAAGTAAAGTCCTTCACCGCCTTGAATTATGCAATCCATTTCCTTCTTTGATATCTACTGATGTGACTAAGTACTGACCGTCAAATGCTGATCATCAAATAATGATAGACAGATAATGATGACGCCACCTTCAGTAAATCCTGATATTAAATACTGATAATAAACTCTGATAGTTTAAATACTGATATCATCAATTTCTTCTAAAATCTCCCCAAACTTGTGCATTATGTGATTATGTACAAGTTCTAATTGATGATGTCAAAAACTATCTAAATACAGAAATCAAATAAACATATACATTCTTACGATCAGTAATTATCAGACTTTATCTTAAATTCTGAACTCTAACACAGTCTTCAGCTTCAAGGAACTTTCTCAACAGATTTTCTTCCATGACATCCAAGTACCATCGCATTATCTGTTTGTTATCTTTTATCTCATCTGTTGATTCATCATTTTGGTAGATGCCTTCCCTGAGATCATGTAATTTTGAATTTCTAAGTGATAGATCATCCAGTTCCAGAAATTCAATCCTCTTTCCATCAAGATTAAAAGTAATAACTTCTCTTCCCAGAGACTTAACCACTTTGGCTCCTCCAATAGGCATATCAACATCATATTTAATTTGATCAATGTACTTTGGAATGTAGTTTGACTTATAAGTCATCCCTCTTTGCTTCAACTATATTAAGTTCTTCAAAAATGCAAACCATCTGGTAGTTACATAGTTAGTTACCTCAAGAATTGTAACAACAAATTACCAACTCCTGTCATGGTTTATCTTTCATTTAATCTTGTGTCAACCACAACCTCCTCCTAAGATTCCAGAAAATATATCATATTTTTTACAACTAGATCAATGACAAATTTTATTGACATAATCTTCTGCAAATCTTCAAGCATCACATTATATCCAATTTCTGTTAGATTTCCATGCTTCCTTAGAATTAAAGCATCAGCCACAAATGGATTATCACCTAACCTACCCAAACCACTTGTGATTCCAGGTCTTCTAGCATGAGAACTCCCACTGTAAATTTTCTTTAATATTTCATAGGAATATCTTCTAGGTGCATGCTTCTTGCTTCCCCATAACAACTTCCTCTTCTTATTAAAAGTAAGCTTATGCATATCAGAATTTATGTTCTCAGAATAATGATTTGTTGTCTCAGCTTGAATTAGGTTTGAAGGATCAACAACTTGAGTAGTATCAGAGGATGTGACTGGTTGAACATCAGCATTTGTCTTTTATTAACTTGAGCATTGTCATAGGTTAATTTCAATTTATCAGCCCAGTCAACTTCATAAATCTTTCTTCTTTGATGAGCTTGACTGACTTCTTCTTTTTCAACTCCATTTTCAGTATCAAAAGCTTGAGCTACTGTATAAACTGGATCTATCAGTATTTGAGGTTTAGATGCTTTAGATACTGATTTCCTCTTAGCAGCTTTAGCTTTAGGCTTTGTCTTGGACTTCTCTCCCATCTTATCTTTCCCCTTATTTCTCATGTCAGCATTTAAGATTTCTTGGGACCTAAAGGTCTTTCAGCATCTGCTTGACTCACCTCCCTTATAACTACCCCTTTGGTTAATCTGTTTGAAGGATCATTTTCATAAGGTGATTGAGAGATAACATCATCAGTATTTGTTGTCCTCATGGATTTGAATTGTTCTTCCAATTTCCTAAGTTGTTCAAGATCAACTCCAGAATTTTTTTTTTCAAAGATTCTTCTACTCACCTCAGAATCAAATTCTTGAATCTTTGGGTCCTTGTAGAAAAGAGTTGTCTTCCTGCCTTTTACTTTCAGAGTTTAGTAGATACTGACTTGCTTCTGTACCAGCTTCTATCTCCAGAATACCTTGGTCATCATCAGCATTTGTCACTTTCAGAGTTTATTGAGTTGTTGTAGTAGTCACAGTCAGTTCTTTAGATTGTACTCTCCTTTCACTCTTCCTACTTCCTCCACCTTGTCTAGATTGAGACCTAATGACTTTTGATGAACCACTGGTCCCAACTAACTCTTCACTTCACCTTTTCACAAGCTCCTTTCTCATCCCTTATCACATCCATCGGGATTTTCATCATCAGCGTTTTTCAATGTTAGCTACTTGTATTTAGATTTATCAATTTTCTCCCCCTTTTTGGCATCATCACCAAGCAGAAGGGAAAGAATTCGGCTCCATTAAAGTTTATACCTCAGTAAGTTGCCCAAACATTTTCTTCTGATGTTCCTCCAATCTAGCCTGATTGGCTTCAATTTGAGTCTGTCTGTCAACAATAGGTGCAATATGCTTCTGAATTTCTTTATTAATGGTCAGCTTTGTAGTAACAAAAGAATCTCTGATTTGATTGATTTGAGAAGTAGTAGATTCTTGAGCAGTCAGTAGGGATCTCATCAATATAGTGGATGATTTAAGATGATTCAGTACATCAGGATTCTGAATAGTCTGTTCAGCTATTTCCAAATGCTTAACAACATTGATATTAGATATAGGATATGCATCATCCTTCCATTTTGTATTCCAGACTTCATCAAAGAACTCCTTTGCATGCTTAGCATCCAACTTCTTTAACTTATGTTGCCTTACATGGGTAGGCATGTCTTCAGGGAAAAAGAGTTGATCAAGATTCTCATCAGAATCTAGAATTGCATTGTTGTTGTCCCCATCATTAGACTCTGCCTCATGAACAGATTCTTTATCAGCAACCGGTTCCTGAATTATCTGCTGAACTTCAACTTTAGCTTCAACATTTAAGATAGAATCAAAAATTGATGTTGTATGTGATCCAAATGCCTCAGAAATTGTCATGCCATCAGCATTTAACTCCACATCTTCAAGAATAGTAGACAGGTGAGGTGGAGCTTCAGTATTTATCTCCAAGACCTCAGTTGTAATAACCCCAAATTTTGGAATTTTTGAAACCCTTATGAATAGTGCATTTTGCCGATTATGCTGAATAAGAAAACTTTTCATGCCACACTATGTAGGGGTTCTTTTATTATTATTCTGAGATCGTATTAGTACTCTATATGATAAATAAGTGTATATAAAGATCGTCAGAATCCAAATCCGAACACTTTGATTTTTCCCGAAAATCCACCAGATACCGAAAGAATTGAGTATAAGGTAACATGATTAAAAGGATTTAAATTCAAGGATTATAAGAGAGTATCATAAAAGGAATATAATGTATTGAGAAAGGTTAAGGGAACCCAAGTAATAAGATCCCGGGTATGATCCCTCAAACGATAAACGAGAACGAAAGTTAAGCGAACCGTATAACAGATCAGCGGTCATTAGCCAAGTAATTAGGGGTTAATCAAAGAGGTTAGTGGGTGATGATGTCATCATACCAATAAGAAGGAAACAAGTGTATAAGGATGACATAATCAAGATGACCTAAGCATGACCTAGTAGATATTTTGAATTGGTGGAATATTAGCCAAGTGTTTTTAACCATGGTAAATTCTAAATATGGTTAATTAAAATAAAAGAGAAGCACCCAAGTAATTCACAACACAATTAGTCAAAGGGCAAAACAAGAAGCATTTCACTTTCTCCCCCTTGAAAGCTTGCTCTCGGCCAAAACCAGAGCAGCAACTTCAAATTGTTATATCTCCTTCAATAATCACTCAAATGATGTATTCTATAGCTAGTTGGAAAGGTATTGAGCTGGCCTACAACTCTTGTTTACAAGTCTCTTCCAAATAAGCATGGTAAGACCCTCATATTTACAGTTCTATCAATCTGACTTTTAGAAACTTCAAAACCTAACTTTGTGTTCTTGATTTCTTTGGAAAGATCAAGCTTGTAGGAGGCTCCCTAAGGTTTCCTAGCAACTTAATACCTCCCAAGGAAGTTATAAACTTCAAACCCTGGCTTTGATTTTATGATTCTATTAAGTTTTATTGAAGCATTGTTAGTATTAGGCTTGATCTTTGATTATAAGTAGTTTTGGTGGATTTGTATTGGATTTGAATATTGGGTCTTTGATTGGTTGGATAAATTGGTAAAATTTGGAGTTGGGGACTGAGTTGTAGTATGATGGTTGAATATTGTTGTGTTGGTAGTTGTGAGTGAATTGATGAGAATTTAGAGTGATAATTAAATTGGAAATCGTGTAAACATAACCGTCATAATGTCCCGATTTTCCTTAACTGTTCTGTTCTGAACTTTAGGACCCGTGAACTCACTGTAAGATTCTAACCTTTTCCATGTTTATATAGTTCATGTTACGAGCTTCGTTTTGATATGTCATTCGCCTAAATCCGAGTTACGAGCGATGAAAAACGACCGTTTTAAGTAAAGGCGTTTTGCGAACGAACCATTACCCCTCGCCTTACTTTGAAACCTTGATTAAGGACTTTAAATGACTAATTGGGATATGAAACAATTATGTAAAGTGTATTAGGCAGTTGGTAAGGCACTCGCGAAAGAATCGCCTTAAAACTCTTAATGGTTAATTTATTTAAAATGGTGGAGCCGAGGATACTCGAACGACTTAGGTGATTCGTTAAGCGTAGGAGTGACCATAAGCGAACGTTAGGGTTCAATTGGTTAAAGTCTAGTTCCTTAAGCGACCGGGGTTTAATTCTGACTTATTTTGTTGTTCATAGGTTATCGGACCCACTCTAAGCTTAAGTCTATCTGGGAGCACTCAGACAAGTTTTCTACCCGTTATATTGTTGTTGTGATGTATACATATGTATATGCATTATCTTGTGATAGATGCATGATGGTTATTTAGCAAATTCTTGCGATATATTGTAGCATGTGATATGGTATATATACATGTCTGTTTCGTATTCTTGATACATATATCTGTTGATTCAGTTGATAATACCTATGCTAGATATAAGCGGTAATTTGCATATACCCTTAGTATAGGGGATCCAAAGGTGAATATTTTTCTAAAACCGGGAGTCGATATTCCCGAGTATAATATATATATATATATATATTTATTTATTTATTTAGTTATATATATATATATATGAATAGTTTTCAAAACTATTATTCGGATAAGGTTTATTCGATAACTTTATTTTATTAATGAATATTATTTTGAATATACATTCGAGGGATTATGACCCCGTTTATTTTATTAATGAATATTATTTTGAATATTCATTCGAGGGCTTATGACCCCGTTTATTTTATTAATGAATATTATTTTGAATATTCATTCAAGGGCTTATGACCCCGTTTATTTTATTAATGAATATTATTTTGAATATTCATTCGAGGGCTTATGACCCCGTTTATTTTATTAATGAATATTATTTTGAATATTCATTCGAGGGCTTATGACTCCGTTTATTTTATTAATGAATATTATTTTGAATATTTATTCGAGGGCTTATGACTCCTTTTATTTTATTATTGAATATTATTTTGAATATTCATTCGAGGGCTTATGACTCCGTTTATTTTATTAATGAATATTATTTTGAATATTCATTCGAGGACTTATGACTCCGATTAATTACTAATTATTATTCTTTATTTTATTAAGGAATAATGTGTCGATCATCAAACTCACTTTTGATTATTAAAATAAAGATAGTACTTTCGTATAAGTAAATCTTTGGTTATTTAATATTCATTGCAAGTATAAGTTTTAAAACTTCTACTTCAATTATTTTTATAAAGATTATTCTTTATGAGAATATTATTTAAATAATAATATTCAGATATTTCTTAATATATTGGGACTGATTTATTTTATTAAATCGGCATCACTCCAAACATTCTTAAAAATGTTTTGCGAGTCTTCAAAATGATTTTAAAAGTTAAAGCGGATCCCAAAACTCATTTTTATATTTAAGATCCTCCTTTCGAAGGGGATTTAAATACTCGCTCAAAACCTGAGGGATCCTGCTCTGTGGTGTATTGTATATTCGCAACAAGGTTGCTATTTTGATAAAAGAATTTTTGATTACTTACCCAACACTCGGGAAGTAAAATTCTTGGAACAAGTTAATCCATTAACAGGCATCGCCTGGGAAATATCGGTGAGTTCTCCTTTCCAACTAGATACGACTTCTTGGTGGAGCCGTATCAACAAGTTTCTACTTGGGGAAAGGGGGAACGAGCTTTACGTTTCAGAGTCATGGATTTCATCTGAACTAGGAGTGGCGTAAGTGGTCGAGTGGCGCCGGCCCAGCCTTATTATATTGGCCCAAATGGCCCGGAAGTTCCGCTAAGACGGTCCATTCCTTAGGAGTCCAGTGTTCGGTTGACAAGTAAATCTGACAGGTTCTCCTCTACATATAGAAAATGGTGGGGTTGCACTACTACGACTGATCATCGTAAGTGGTCTTCCTGGCGCGGCAAACTCCCGTAATGAGTTCATCATCCAATTGGATATTTCTGCAACACTACCCAGAGCACTTCGATAGAAAGGCTACGGTTGGGCGATTGTTGAGTGTTGGCAGGGTCAAGTTTTCAAAATGATGTTTGCATCAAATGAAGTATCTCATAACTTCATTTTATTTTGATGATATTTTAAAGATTGATTCTATACAAGTTTTGTCTTGTAGCTTAATCTATGGGATGAACTATTTATACATTGAACGGTGGTAGTTCAAGTAGTATTCGGAAAATATATAAGTATATTGGAGTATCTTGTAACTTCATCTTTTAAACTTATATCTAGTTAATGATTGTCTTATGAATGACAAAGGTTTCAGAAAAATGTTGAGACAAGGGTAGATATATGAGATCGTCTTGCAACGATATTTTAATATTGTTATAAACTGGAACTCTGTGGATGTTATACATGTCAGAGGATTTCAAATATTGTGAAAAGTATATATATGTATATATATATACTGAATATTTTGTGACTTGGTCGCGTTAAGATATCAGCTTGGTTCATTTCTTTTGACCAAGACTTTCATTAGTACTATGAGAATGCTCATATATTGTTAATCATTATACATATTATTTTGGTGGGCTTGTTGCTCACCCTTGCTTTCTTCTTTCATCACACAACAACAGATAGAAAAGATGAACAAGACCAAGCTTCCAATTCGCAAGCGGTTAGAAAATGTTCCGCAGTTTTCTGGAAGCGTTGATGTCGCCGTAGCTGAGGTAGGAGCTACCAATAGGCTAGGTTTTCAACTATTGATGAACCAAACTTATGTATAATATGAATTGTAATAATGGCAAAGAAATGTTAATTTATTCAGAACCTTCTTGAGGTGTAATGGCTTATTATGTGGAATAAAATGACTTGTGTTATTTTTTTGGTATTCATCTCTGAGACTATAACTTGTGGAGTGTGTGTATATTGTGGGGTCACAGTACGGAGTAGTTGATTGTTTATTTAGATTGGGTGTTATTAAGGGAAATGGAACTCGTGACAACCTGAATCCCCGACCCCGGATTTGGGGGTGTTACAGAAATGGTATCAAAGCCAAGCGTTATAAACCTCAGAGATGATATGACGTTAAAATAATAAGTTCACTAAGATAATAAGAACTCTTGCCAAGTTCATAGTCGGGCTACCTAACATAGTACTGACAGTTAAAACCCTTATGGGAACCCTTATAAATATCGTGATAGAAGCGTAGTTCGTTATCGTACATGATAGTGGGACTCCGAACCCTGAGGTTGAGGAGCAACAACGCGATGATGTTTCATTAGTTATTGGAGATCAGATTGTGGATCCAATAGAGCGTCCTAACGCAGGACCGGATGATGTTCATATTGAGGATGTAGTGGTTGAGGATGTTGTCCTAGATGGGATTGTTGCTGAGGAGGATCTCATGGAGGATCCTAACAAGAATGAATAAAGGACCATTGAGGAATTGATGACCATGGTTAGGGAAACTACCAGAGGTAGGATTGGCCGGATCACTACCGGAGGTTCGTTCAAGTTTGTAAAGATAGTAGCCCCTTTAACGCGGCTTACTCGTAAGACTGAGAAGTTTGAATGGACAGAGAAATACGAGAAAAGCTTTTAACAACTGAAGCAAAGGTTGGTGACGGCCCCTATGTTGGCATTGCCAGGATGGAAAAAGGAGATTTTGTGATTTGTATTGACGCTTTGCATAAGGAATTAGGGTGCTCTTATACAGCACAACAAGGTACTCGCGTACGCGTCAAGAAAATTAAGGGAATATAAAATTCGATATCCCCACCCATGAGCTTGGGCTCGTGGCAATAGTTTTGCCCTAAAGATTGGAGGCACTACTTGTATGGAGAGAAGTGCGAGATTTACCTAAGCCATAAGTGCTCTAGTACATTTTCACGCAGAAAGAGCTCAACATGCGCCAAATGAGGTGGTTAGAGCTAATCAAGGATTACGATTATGAGATTATTTATCATTCGGGGAAAGCCAATGTGGTGGCTGATGCCCTTAGTAAAAAGGAGAGACTCAAGATGATAATGTCTTTGAGAGAGTTTATAAGAGTTTTTGAGGAAAATGGAAATAGAAGTGAGGGTAACCGGAGCTGGTACCGAAAAGCTGTTTGAGATTGCAATACAGCCCGAATTATTGGAAAAGAACAGATTGTGCCAGAAAAAGTGATGAATGAAGGTAGAGAGCCAACAAATAGATAAGAGATTAATACCGAGAAAGATGATAAGGGAATAATGAGGTATTCCTACAGAATTTGGGTTCCAAATGTTCAAGAGCTTAAAGATGAGATCTTAGATGAAAGCTAGTTTGAGGAATAAGATTTAGAGCAAACCCTGAACGTGATAGTCAGGGAGGTCGCCATCAAGATAGAAGGAACCCATAACATGATGAAGTGGAAAATGAGAATTTAAAATATGTAGGATGACCCCGATTATGGGGAGGAGGAGGGAATGTTCAGACTAAGGAAACAGAAGTCGAGTAAGGAAAGGAGACCCGAGACGGTACTCCTATACAAAAATTTATGGACCTTTCTAGACAGAACTTAGACTATTATCCCCAACCACCACCCTGAGGAAACAATACGGTGAGAAATTCTTTCAGGACCTTTAAGTCGCTAAGCTCTCAGAGTTCCAAGGAACAAGCTGACCCAGTCGAGGCAAGAGCCTGGCTAAAGGAAATATAGGAATCATTTGAGATTCTAAATGATTGACGAATCACAAAAGACTGTTTTTGTCACTTACCCTCCTAAGAGAGAGGCCACCCGCTGGAGAAAGTCCAAGGAAGGCACGGAGCCAGAGGTTACAATAAACTGATTAAAGTTCAGTCAATTGTTTTCAGGAAAGTACTTCCCAAGGTTATGGAGATAGTGTAAAAGCTTTAGAGCCAGAACAAAGGCGGACGAGTATGATGAATTATGAATCTAAGTTGTAAAAGTTGTCAAAATTCGTTCTGAGGACACGAATCCAGAATGACGGGATGTTTGAAATCAATGCTTATGTTGTGTTGGTTCATGAAATAATGATAAGAGAAAGGAAAATAAAAAGAAACTGAAGTGGAAAGGAATATAAAGGCAATAGAGTTTGAGGAATGATAAGGAAGTTGGGTACGAGGAAACCCTAAAGACTCGTAGCAATAGAAATAGAAAAGTATGTAATCGTCATGATGAGGGTGATTCACCATGAGTTAAATTGATGGTTGAAGGCATAAGAGATACATATATTTTATCCCCTGTAAGTTGGGAGGATTTGAGGAAACCTTGAGATAGTTCGAAGGATAAATATTGAGACGCGGATAGACTGAGGAGACAAGAAAGTAAGAAATTAGGAAAATTGGATGAAGGAAGTGACCTTCAAGAATGTGAAGTGTAAGACCGGTGGCTTGATACCCAGGAAGGGAGACGCCAGGTATGAGAGATATCCCAACATTGAGATGACCGTTGAAATAAACAACAAAAGTAAATACGGAATTATTAAGAAGAAGTTCACGTTGAACACGACCAATATCTTCCAGAATATCCTTGTTATCGTTACCAAATCAAGCAAGAAAAGTAGATAAACGTAGTTATCTTTTGGAGGCCATATTGATTGACCTCATTTTGAATACAGATGTTATTGTGAAATTAGGCATATACTATCGAGGTGGGAAGGATTGAATAAGACACCCTTATCAGGGATATATGACTTGATTTATCCATGGAAGGATGCATGTACCTTTTAAAGGTGGAATTAAGGATAGAACATCGGTAACTTAAAATGAATCATAGGGGAATGCATAAAGGTTGGCATTTCACCTTTAATAGGGATAGTATGAGTTTTGACAGTATGAATTGGAAAGGATTAAGGTAATAACAACCTGTAAGAATCAGTGGAGAAATTTTTCAGAAGTATATAGACAATGATTCTGGTATTAATAAATGGTATCTTGATATGCCCTGTATCTAGGGAATACAGGAGGAACGATTCAAGGATAACCTTAGAGGTTTTACAAGGAGAAATGTAATATTCAAAATTCTCAAGAGTAAAAATGTTGATAAAAGAAATATGACGTAATTATAATGATGCCAAGTGGGGCACGTGTTAAACCACGAGAAAGTATGGATCAAACCAGTAAAGGTCGAAATTGTTCAGGGCAATTAGGGCCTAAGATAAAAGATGTTCTAAGTATGATTGAGAGTCAGTCGTGACAGTGATTAACCTCTAAAGACTGAGGCAATAACTTATGGAAAAAAAATGGTGGTATTTTTTTTACTCATCAGATTTTAAGGAAAACATCTTCACTCAAGCAGTGATTGGAAATGAGGTAGAAAATTTAGTGAAGGTGGTTAAAATGACATTGATTGTAAGGAAATATTACTATCAGGAAGGGCCAAAGAGGTGGCCGACACTTTAAGTGTAAGAAGATAATTATAGGCGCTTGTGCCAAAAGAATACAGTGATGATGGTTAAAGCTGTGAAGGTTGTATTATGGTTTGGAAGATTGACATTCCTTCTGATGACTGTGCAATACCCAACCGTAATAGTAGTTTGGTAAAGGTTTAATTCGTGTAATCGCCATGAGCGGGCTATCTATCCTAGAAGGTCCTATATTGAGAATAAGCCAGGACCATGTTTCAAAAAGGTCTAAACAAACCTTTGAGTTAAGTCTTCTATTGAAGGCATGTGATTAAGAATGGTATTAACCTGCTATCGTTGCTTTGATTGAAATTCTTCTGCAATTTTATCTGCTTAATGTCATGTATGTACGTCAGGATCTGGAATGTTCTTCATGAATTATGAATGGTGATTATGTTACCTCCTTAGAAGAATTCATGGACTCTGTATGGTTAGCTATTAAGATTTCATGGAAAACGAATGACGACAGTAGGTCAGCGGTGGACCATAGTAATGCAGCAATGATTTTGCGAGTAAAGAGTCGATTACAACTGTGAGAGTTGTATTGGAATGGATGTTGAGATTGAGTACAACTAATCGGGTCGTGGTGATGTATAAGTTATTAATGATAGACCGACTAAGCCGAACATTTACCTATGATATATTTATTCCTTCTTATCGATAAAGAGTAGTATTACCCATACGAAGAAGGTTGTGGTATAGAAATGGATTCTAGTAACGATGAGGTCTAGAATGAAATCCCAGATTCGATTTTCGTTGTCGAGGGAGTTTCAAGGGTGATTGTGTATAAGCTCGAGCAAGAGTATGGGTCCAAAGAATGATGGACGGAATAGCGAAAATATATTTAGGCATGTGAAATGCGATGCGATAATACTTGATATATATACACATATGTTTTGTTCTCCTATGACAAACCTCTATAGTTCAGAGGTAGGTTCCAAGCCAGATATTTTGTGGCGGTATATTTTTTTTTCATATACATAATTCTCTTCAATTCGTTCTTTTCTCTTCTTTTCATTTCATATAAGCTGAGAAGAACAACCCTTCCAGAAGGGGAGGTATTGCCGAATGACTATCTATCTGTGTGATAGAAGCCTAGTAGGATACCACATGTTGTTTAATTGCTTGTCAAGTACTAAAGGCTGGCCACCTTCTGTACTAACTATGCGATATAACAAGTGTTCATGATCATAGTGATCTCTCAATAAATTCTTTTACTTCTATATGAAGGACCAAGCTTTCGAAGATGGAAGCAGCTAAAGGAAGTAGTATCAGTACGGTGGTATTCCGATTCTAACGCATTCGTGATACTAAGGTTGACGTGGTTATTAAAAGGTTATAGAACGCTAACGAGCAAAAGTGTAACCAGTATAGTATTATGTACGGAAGATAGTAACGACTACGAACTGGAAAAGAATGGGTAGTGAGAAGCAAAAGCTATAATGTTAGAAGCTATGATGAGAGTCGGTGCAATAAACTTGAAAGAATTTGGAATGATCACTTAACGCGGATTAAGTTATCTCACGATAATCGATCGTATGTCAGTATCGAGGTATCGCCTTATGAGATCCTTGAGGGAAGACAATGTCGATCTCCCTTATATTAGGATGAAGTTGTAGAGCGCAAGATGCTCGGACCCGCAGTAGTCCAAAGGATCAAGAATATAATAGATCTAATCAGAGGACGGCTGGTAGTAGCCCAAGATGGACATAAGAAGTATGTTGATTTGACATGAAAGGACAAAGAATAGGAAGTAGGGGACCTAGTATTGTTATAGGTATACCTTTGGAAAGGATGGATGTGGTTCGGAAAGAAAGGAAAGCTAAGCCTACGAATTGTTGGACCCTTGGAGGTAGTAAGACGTATTGGGAAGTTAGCATATGAGCTAGCCCTACCCCCGAACATGTAGCAAGTTCATAACGTGTTCCACGTATCAATGTTAAGGAAGTGTAATTCGGATGTCAGATAAATAGGGGCATATGAGCGCATAGACATGCAACCCGACGTAACATATATGGAGCAACCAGGAAGGGTTATGGATTGAAAAGGAACAAGTGCTTAGGAGAAGGGTTATCAAACTAGTCAGAGTTGGTGGTAGAACCGCAATGTGGGAAAATTTACTCGAGAGTTAGAAAGTGCAATGCTAAGAGAGTATCCCTATTCCTTTTCTATCTGATTCCGGGACGGAATCCTTTTAAGGAGGGGAGACTGTAATAACCCCAAATTTTGGAATTTTTGAAACCCTTATGAATAGTGTTTTTTGCCGATTATGCTGAATAAGAAAACTTTTCATGCCACACTAGGGGTTCTTTTATTGTTATTCTGAGATCGTATTAGTACTCTATATGATAAATAAGTGTATGTAAAGATCGTCAGAATCCAAATCCGAACACTTTGATTTTTCCCGAAAATCCACCAGATACCGAAAGAATTGAGTATAAGGTAACATGATTAAAAGGATTTAAATTCAAGGATTATAAGAGAGGATCATAAAAGGAATATAATGTATTGAGAAAGGTTAAGGGAACCCAAGTAATAAGATCCCGGATATGATCCCTCAAACGATAAACGAGAACGAAAGTTAAGTGAACCGTATAACAGATCAGCGGTCATTAGCCAAGTAATTAGGGGTTAATCAAAGAGGTTAGTGGGTGATGATGTCATCATACCAATAAGAAGGAAACAAGTGTAAAATGATGACATAATCAAGATGACCTAAGCATGACCTAGTAGATATTTTGAATTGGTGGAATATTAGCCAAGTGTTTTTAACCATGGTAAATTCTAAATATGGTTAATTAAAATAAAAGAGAGGCAACCAAGTAATTCACCACACAATTAGTCAAAGGGCACAACAAGAAGCATTTCACTTTCTCCCCCTTGAAAGCTTGCTCTCGGCCAAAACCAGAGCAGCAACTTCAAACTGCCATATCTCCTTCAATACTCACTCAAATGATGTGTTCTATAGCTCGTTGGAAAGGTATTGATATGGCCTACAACTCTTGTTCACAAGTCTCTTCCAAATAAGCATGGTAAGATCCTCATATTTACAGTTCTTTCAATCTGACTTTTAGAAACTTTAAAACCTAACTTTGTGTTCTTGATTTCTTTGGAAAGATCAAGCTTGTAGGAGGCTCCCTAAGGTTTCCTAGCAACTTAACACCTCCCAAGGAAGGTATAAACTTCAAACCCTAGCTTTGATTTTATGATTCCATTAAGTTTTATTGAAGCATTGTTAGTATTAAGGCTTGATCTTTGATTATAAGTAGTTTTGGTGGATTTGCATTGGATTTGAATATTGGGTCTTTGATTAGTTGGATAAATTGGTAAAATTTGGAGTTGGGGACTGAGTTGTAGTATGATGGTTGAATATTGTTGTGTTGGTGATTGTGAGTGAATTGATGAGAATTTAGAGTTATAATTCAATTGGAAATCGTGTAAACATAACCGTCATAATGCCCGATTTTCCTTAACTGTTCTGTTCTGAACTTTAGGACCCGTGAAATCACTGTAAGATTCTAACCTTTTCCATGTTTAGATAGTTCATGTTACGAGCTTCGTTTTGATATGTCGTTCGCCTAAATCCGAGTTACGAGCGATGAGAAACGACCGTTTTAAGTAACGGCGTTTCGCGAACGAACCTATTACCCCTCGCCTTACTTTGAAACCTTGATTAAGGACTTTAAATGACTAATTGGGATATGAAACAATTATTTAAAGTGTATTAGGCAGTTGGTAAGGCACTCGCAAAAGAATCGCCTTAAAACTCTTAATGGTTAATTTATTAAAAATGGTGGAGCCGAGGGTACTCGAACGACTTAGGTGATTCGTTAAGCGTAGGAGTGACCATAAGCGAACGTTAGGGTTCAATTGGTTAAAGTCTAGTTTCTTAAGTGACCGGGGTTTAATTCCAACTTATGTTATTGTTCATAGGTTATCGGATCCACTCTAAGCTTAAGTCTATCCGGGAGCACTCAGGCAAGTTTTCTACCCGTTATACTGTTGTTATGATGTATACATATGTATATGCATTATCTTGTGATAGATGCATGATGGTTAATTAGCAAATTCTTGCGATATATTGTAGCATGTGATATGGTATATATGCATGTCTGTTTCGTATTCTTGATACATATATCTGTTGATTCAGTTGATAATACATATGCTAGATATAAGCGGTAATTTGCATATACCCTTAGTATAGGGGACCCAAAGGTGAACATTTTTCTAAAACCGGGAGTCGATGTTCCCGAGTATAATATATATATATATATATATATATTTATATATATATGAATAGTTTTCAAAACTATTATTCGGATAAGGTTTATTCGATAACTTTATTTTATTAATGAATATTATTTTGAATATTCATTCGAGGGCTTATGACCCCGTTTATTTTATTAATGAATATTATTTTAAATATTCATTCGAGGGCTTATGACCCCGTTTATTTTATTAATGAATATTATTTTGAATATTCATTTGAGGGCTTATGACCCCGTTTATTTTATTAATGAATATTATTTTGAATATTCATTCGAGGGCTTAGGACCCCGTTTATTTTATTAATGAATATTATTTTGAATATTCATTCGAGGGCTTATGACTCCGTTTATTTTATTAATGAATATTATTTTGAATATTTATTCGAGGGCTTATGACTCCTTTTATTTTATTATTGAATATTATTTTGAATATTCATTCGAGGGCTTATGACCCCGTTTATTTTATTAATGAATATTATTTTGAATATTCATTCGAGGACTTATGACTCCGATTAATTACTAATTATTATTCTTTATTTTATTAAGGAATAATGTGTAGATCATCAAACTCACTTTTGATTATTCAAATAAAGATAGTACTTTCGTATAAGTATATCTTTGGTTATTTAATATTCATTGCAAGTATAAGTTTTAAAACTTCTACTTCAATTATTTTTATAAAGATTATTCTTTATGAGAATATTATTTAAATAATAATATTCAGATATTTCTTAATATATTGGGACTGATTTATTTTATTAAATCAGCATCACTCCAAACATTCTTAAAAATATTTTGCGAGTCTTCAAAATGATTTTAAAAGTTAGAGCGGATCCCAAAACTCATTTTTATATTTAAGATCCTCCTTTCGAAGGGGATTTAAATACTCGCTCAAAACCTGAGGGATCCGGCTCTGTGGTGTATTGTATATTCGCAACAAGGTTGCTATTTTGATAAAAGAATTTTTGATTACTTACCCAACACTCGGGAAGTAAAATTTTTGGAACAAGTTAATCCATTAACAGGCATCGCCTGGGAAATATCGGTGAGTTCTCTTTTCCAACTAGATACGACTTCTTGGTGGAGCCGTATCAACAAGTTTCTACTTGGGGAAAGGGGGAACGAGCTTTACGTTTCAGAGTCATGGATTTCATCTGAACTAGGAGTGGCGTAAGTGGTCGAGTGGCGCCGGCCCAGCCTTATTATATTGGCCCAAATGGCCCGGAAGTTCCGCTAAGATGGTCCATTCCTTAGGAGTCCAGTGTTCGGTTGACAAGTAAATCCGACAGGTTCTCCTCTACATGTAGAAAATGGTGGGGTTGCACTACTACGACTGATCATCGTAAGTGGTCTTCCTGGCGCGGCAAACTCCCGTAATGAGTTCATCATCCAATTGGATATTTCTGCAACACTACCCAGAGCACTTTGATAGAAAGGCTACGGTTGGGCGATTGTTGAGTGTTGGCAGGGTCAAGTTTTCAAAATGATGTTTGCATCAAATGAAGTATCTCGTAACTTCATTTTATTTTGATGATATTTTAAAGATTGATTCTATACAAGTTTTGTCTTGTAGCTTAATCTATGGGATGAACTATTTATACATTGAACGGTGGTAGTTCAAGTAGTATTTGGAAAAGATATAAGTATATCGGAGTATCTTGTAACTTCATCTTTTAAACTTATATCTAGTTAATGATTGTCTTATGAATGACAAAGGTTTCAGAAAAATGTTGAGACAAGGGTAGATATATGAGATCACCTTGCAACGATATTTTAATACTGTTATAAACTGGAACTCTGTGGATGTTATACATGTCAGAGGATTTCAAATATTGTGAAAAGTATATATATGTATATATATACTGAATATTTTGCGACTTGGTCGCGTTAAGATATCAGCTTGGTTCATTTCTTTTGACCAAGACTTTCATGAGTACTATAAGAATGCTCATATATTTTTAATCATTATACATATTATTTTGGTGGGCTTGTTGCTCACCCTTGCTTTCTTTTTTCATCACACAACAACAGATAGAAAAGATGAACAAGACCAAGCTTCCAATTCGTAAGCGGTTAGAAAACGTTCCGCAGTTTTCTGGAAGCGTTGATGTCATCGTAGCTGAGGTAGGAGCTACCAATAGGCTAGGTTTTCAACTATTGATGAACCAGACTTATGTATAATATGAATTGTAATAATGGCAAAGAAATGTTAATTTATTCAAAACCTTCTTGAGGTGTAATGGCTTATTATGTGGAATAAAATGACTTGTGTTATTTTTTTGGTATTCATCTCTGAGACTATAACTTGTGGCGTGTGTGTATATTGTGGGGTCACAGTACGGAGTAGTTGATTGTTTATTTAGATTGGGTGTTATTAAGGGAAATGGAACTCGTGACAACCCGAATCCCCGACCCCGGATTTGGGGGTGTTACATCAGTACCTGTGGAGTGTTGTGGTGACCCTGCTATTAATAGATCTTCATGAATGGACTATTGTGCATCTGTAGCTTCAGTAACAATAGGGAGAATAACAGGTGATGGATTGATAGAGTGAGTGGACTGCAGGAATGTATCAGTACTTAGACCTGCAGAGAGATTATCAGCACTTGGTACATCAGAGTTTAACCAAGGGTCTACATACTGTTGTTCAGCAGCTGTTTCTTTTGTACTCTGTGCACCTGCAAAATATAACAAGTAAAACTTAATCTCTATATTCTTTTAAAGTAGTCTCACTACTCCTCACACCACACAACTCATAACTTTTAATAGTTAGAGTTTCCTCACAAGGATTATTAAATTCTGACTCTCATCTACCTCTCCTTTTTCCAGGAAGGATCCTGCCTCTGTTTAATTCTATTTTTCTCTAAATCTTTTCTCTCATTCTCATATGAAAGGCTTTTGTCCTGCAGAAATAAGAGGTGGCTAAAGAAAGGTTGTATGTGGTCATACAACTATAGGTAGTTCTTAAATAAAGGTCTAGATATGATCATACCAACAAGATTTATAACATGATAGATAAATGCTGATAATATAAAATCAATACTTAAAATAAATGCTGATAAGGTGGAATCATATTTATACCTTGTGATTCTTAAGACTCAGCTTCTGTAAATACATTCAAGGGAGGTACTGATAAGATATCAGTAGATGGTGGTGATGGTGATGGATGAATCCTGCCTTCAGCATCTATAGCCAATATCACTGCTTCAGGAGTTAATCCTTCATTGCAACTTTGATGCAATGGTTCTTGTAGGGATGGAGATTCAGGAGTTGTTGGATGACTTTGACATTTAGTTTATTGTGTACTCCTCTCCTCAATATCAAAATTTGACTCATGTACAGTTTCTTGATGAAAACTAGCTGTCTGATTGTAACTTTGAGGATTGATCTTCTTACAAAATTCCTTGATTTGTGAAACTTTTACATGAACCTTGGTAACTTCATGCCATTCTTAAGTGGACTTTTCAGCAAGAGGCTCTATTTCTTCAATATATGTTGCACTACTTTGAAGTGCAGGTTCTTGTGTGATAGGATCAGAATTTGTAGTAGTTATTGTATCCCTTTGAGATACAGGTTCTTGTGTGCTTGATCCAGGGAAAAGACCTTTCCTTTGCAGCCTCTTGACACTCTCTTCTAGTTGCTCATGAGTTATTTCCCTCACTCTTTTCCTTGGCTGCTTTACTGGAGAATCAAAAAGTTCCACAGGTGTATCAAGATTTGTTAGGAAATAAGGATTTGGAGTATATGCACTCTGTGTCTCCTCAATAATTTATTTCTTAATCTTGAGCATATTTTGAGCATGGTAGGCTTTGGCTAGCTTCCTTTTCCTTGGCCTTGGGCTTTTACTAGTTGCATTAGTATTTCTGGCACTTTAAATAACATCAGTAGTTTTGCCCTCATCAGTTGGTAGAACAACTGGTCTTGGAAAAGAATCAGAATTTAAGCTTGAAAATTTTAAAGCTAAGGTAGCATTATCCTCATCATCATCTGATTCCAATCCTACAAGCACAAGCTTCCTCCTTACAGATTCTGAAGGTTTAGAAGATTGAGGAACTTATGTTGTATCAGCTTTTAATTTGGTTACATCAGTATTTGTAGCAGCTAATATCCTACCCTCCTGGGGTTTCTCAACTGGAGCCTCAACCCTGGAAACCAACTTAAGTTTCTTCCTTTTTACAACAGGTGTCTTTTGAGAGGCACCTGAGGTGGTTTGTGTTTGTATTTGTGTTTGGGTTGTTGTGATGGGGTGAGCTACAGTGGGGATCCCAATGGTGTTTGCTTGTAGCTGAGCACTCAGCTTATTGGGCAAACCATAAGTCACAGGGTGCCTTGCATGAGCAAGTTCCTAGCAACCAATGGCAACCTCAAAGGAACTAAATCCTCTTTCTTTTCATCTTGTGAGATGAGATCATAGAAATCCCTTTTTGTAAGCTTAAATACTGACATAATTTGATTAATGGGGATAGGGATATCAGGGAAACAGATATTGAAAATCGACTGATAGAATATTGTTAGTGTTTGTGCCCTAGAGATAATACTATAATGTTTTAGTTTAAGACATTTGATTATTAATGTTTATGTTCTATCGTTATTCCCTTTATTATTTATTATGTCTTAATTTACTGCGATATAAATGATAGATTAATAAATGTCCTTGGAATATTATATGAATTATATATCTCTAAGTACATGATTAGAAATGAGATTATGAGAATAATATCAATATTTCTAAAGGTCCCTAGTCGAGTATTATTATTAAGGGTCAATAATAATGCATTAAGACTGGTGTGTTTGTTGACTGATGATCACATCTCAATGATCATAGGTATAGTGATACTAAAGTCAAAAACACGGGAAGATGTAAATGTACATGGTACTGGACAAACCCGATATGAGATTATACATGTTTGTTGTGTCATAAGTAATTCTCACAGTGATAATGATGTAATGGTCCTTAGACCTGAAGTCATTATATTTCTATACGAGAATTAATATACATTGATTCCATTAAAAGTTATCATTGACCGGGTAATGATAAAATTGGACATTGGGTATATTATGAATCATATGAGAAATATGAATGATCTAGATAGGATTTAACCCTCCTATTTAGGAGTGATATTATTGGACTCTTGTATGAGCTAGACTATGAAATGCGTGGCCACACTCAAATGTTAATTTGTATAATATTCTACTCATTGATCAAGGAAACTTGGATTAAACTATGATGACGTTGACACATTACATGCCTCTAGTTTAATTTATAATATTTGGTTAAAGGGGTTATATTACATTGTAGATTATCCACGAAAGGTTTAATCGATCACCGATTCAATTATTATTACTTCGGTATCAATGATGTATTTATTACTAGATGCCGCTCATTGTTTACGATTTTAAATTAGATTTAAAATTCGTTGTCAAAGTAATAATAACCTATAGGGTCACACACAAAGAATGCTTGAAGGATTATTTAATTTAAATTGGATTTAAATTAAATTAAAGTAGTTTCGAATTATTTATAATATTAATTAAATATGACTTAATTAATTAGATAAATAATGATATTCGAATTTACTAATATCAATTATGAAATTCAATTGTTAAATAATAAAGTGTGACTTAATTATTATACAAATAGGAATTTTAAAATAATAATAACTCCTATTTAGTTAAGAGTTATAATTCTTTTTCTACTCTCTATCTAATATCTCTTGTGTGGCTGATTTTGTGTGCAAGACTTTTACTAAAATCCTAGCCACCAAGAGAAAAGATGGAGAGATAAAGAAGAAACGAGTTTGTGCTAGTACACATTCAATTCTTGAGTTCAAGCATTTGTGTGAATACCGATAGAGCGTAGATCGCGAGAGCGAGATGCGTGGTGATTGAACAATCTTTGGATCTCCATTATTCAACCAATCTGTAAAGCTTCTTAAGGTAAACAATCTGATCTATGAATTAAATATCTATTTTTTGCATGGATCATGTGGTGGGTTTCGAAAATTCTGGTTTTTCACGTTTTAAATTACTGTTTCCGTTGCATTTATGTGCTCGAAACCCTTTAAATATAACATAATACACAGTATTCTTATCAACAGTTAATCTATCACCTATAAAAGATAAAACTACTCTACCAAAATCATAATTTTCACCATGAATTAGAGAGTACCCTATTTGTTATGTCATGATAGGAAGAGCATCAAAGCTGGAAGATTTGTTATTGAAAGCCTTTGTGATGCAAACGAAAAAGAAATTTCATTCCTTCCCGAGCCCATTTCTCTTTAATTTACCAAGGTTCTTCAAGTCCTTGTCATAGCCTATCTCATTGAAAAACCTCCTCATTTTAGCATCTCCCACAAAAGTAGAGTAGGAGTCATGAGCAGGCAAGTAAAATGCATCCCTTACAGTTCGAGGAGTTACAATCCTTTTCTTATTGTCAAAATAAAACACCGGATTTGGAGTCCCATTGGCACCTTCATCATCATAAACACTAGTTTTTCAGATAGCTAGTACCTGGTCACCTGAGATTGTGGGTGGACTTGTGAGAGTAAATCGAATATCAATGGATCTCAAATAGTCTTGAAATATATGAAAATCAATATTGACACTGTTGTTGTCCAGTATTGTCGAGTAATTGTTAGTAACAAACTTGGAACCACCATAATTGAAAGGTTTAGAAGCAGCTGGTAAAGTCGTTGTGAATTTCTAAGAAAAAGTTTTGAGAAGAAATTAGGGTTTCAGAGTTTACGGGTGAGAGATAGAGGGAATTAGCAGAGAAGAAGATAATAGAGATTAGATAAAGTGTTAATTTGAAATCAAAAATTGATTTTGTTTAATACTTCACTCCACTAACTCAGAATCATTTCAGTTTAGTGAGACACGTGATAGCCTGTTATTGACTGAAAAAACAATCATGTAAACATGTAGTAAAGGTAGTTACTGTGCACACAATTTCCCAAAATAATATTTTGTGAATACTCAAACGTTTTTACATATCCTCACGCCATCAGTAAACAACTTTAAGCATGCATAAATTACCCACTTGCATATTACTTCACCACTGTAACTAAAATATTGATTAAAATAATATTTGAATTCAAAAATTATCATCAGAATATAATGGTCAATCAGAGTTTGACCAACATCAGTATTTAATCAACCACTATCAGGATTTATCAGTCAACACTAGTTTGACCAATATCAGAGCTTATACATATAATCAGAGTTTAACATGCAACTACTGGCTGGGATTAATAGAAGCTAATTACATGCTTTCATGGCATCAGAGTTTAACACTATAATAAGTATTTAACAAATACTGATGCATAATAAGAATACACCACACTCTAATTATCAGTAGTTATTCCAAATTATCAGAGTTTGAGAAATGTCCTGATATCTTTCCCAATTCATTCACCAATCTTGTAAAGGTAGCTTCACAGAGAGGTTTGGTGAATATATATACTATTGCTGATCTGTTGGAACAAAGATCAATTCCACTGTACCTTCCATCACATGCTCTCTTATGAAATGGTACCTATTACCTATACTGATGTGTTTAGTCATTAAATATTGTACTGGATTTCCTGTCATCGCAATAGTACTTTGATTATCATAATATATAGGAATTGGAGAATACTCCAACCCATAATCCAGTAACTGATTCTTCATCCATAGAATTTGAGCACAACAGCTTCCTGCAACAATATATTGAGAAAGTGGAAATTAACTTTTGTTTCTTGCAAAACCAAGAAACCAACCTGTCACCAAGAAATTGGCAGCTTCCAGAAGTGTTTTTCTGGTGTATTTTACATCCTTCAAAATCAGTATCTGAGTATCCAATTACCTTATGAGATATTTAAAAATTCTTTTCACAACTAATAGATGTGGTTCCCTTGGATCAGCTTGGAACCTTGGACAGAGACATGTAGCATACATGATATCAGGTCTACTAGCAGTCAAATATAGGAGTGGGCCAATCATACCTCTGTAGTTAGTTATATATACTGACAAACCGGTATTTAAATCTAACTTGGTTGCAGTGGTCATTGGAGTTGTTGCAGTTGAACTGTCTTGCATTCCAAATCTTTTGAGCAAATTGCTGGTGTATTTGGAATTGGATTGATTTATGAAGATTCCTTAATCAGTCTATTTTACTTGTAAACCCAGAAAAATAACTCAATTCTCCCATCATAATCATTTGATATCTTGACTGTATTAACTTTGCAAACCTCTCACAGAGTTTATCATTAGTAGACCCAAAAACGATATCATCAACATATATCTGTACTAATAGCAAGTCCTTACCATGGTATTTATAAAATAAAGTTTTATCAATTATACCTTTTGTGAAACCACTTTCTAATAGAATAGAGCAAATGTTTCATACCATGCCCTTGGGGCTTGTTTTAGTGCATAAAGTGTTTTATCCAGTTTATAGACATGATTAGGATATTTTGGATCAATGAACCCTGAAGGTTGTTCAACATAAACCTTCTCTTCAAGTTCACCATCAGGAATGCACTATTCACATCCATTTGGAACATTTTAAACTTCATGTGAGCAGTATAGTCTAGGAAAATTCTAATTGCCTCAAGCCTTGCAACTGGAGTAAAAATCTCATCATAATCAACGCCTTCTTGCTGTGAATAGCCCTTTGCAACCAGTCTTGCTTTATTTCTTATAATGATGCCCTCACTATCAGTTTTGTTTCTGAACACCCACTTTGTACCAACAACTGATCTGTTATTTGGTCTTGGCATAAGAGTCCAGACTTTGTTCCTTTCAAATTCATTAAGTTCCTCTTGTATTATTGTAACCCAGTCAGCATCTTGAAGAGTTTCTTCCACTTTCTTTGGTTCAGTTTGAGATAGAAAAGAATGGTAGAGATATTCATTTTGAGTGGCTTTTCTGGTTATTATACCACTATCAGGATTTCCGATGATTAGGTCAGGTGTGTGTGACTTAGACCATTTTCTTACAGATGGGAGTTGACTTCTTGAAGCTGAACCTCCCCCTTGATCCATGAACTCTCTAGTATCTCTTTTAATTATGCCACTATCATTTCTTGATGCCCCCCTGAATCAGTATTTCCAGTTCCATCAGTATTTGAGAAATCAGATTCTGATGAATTATTTATTGATGTTCCTTGAGTTGAATCACTTGTGGAAGACTCTTGACGTGAATCATGTTGCTCTCCCTCAACATGTGCTTCAGTATTTGCATAGTTTACACTGACATGTGGATCATCAGAGTTTAGAGTGATATCAGGATTTAATGTATTAGGATTTGTCAATATATCAGGATTTAACTGTTTAACATCTGGTACTTCATTTTAAAATCTCAACTCATCATGGTCATCTACATCTTCTAGACCTGTGATTTTCTTGTCAGCAAAAGATACATGTATAGATTCCATGATTGTCTTTATTATCATATTATACACTCTGAAAGCTTTTGTTGACAAAGGATAGCCAACAAAAATGCCTTCATCAGCTTTTAAATCAAATTTAGTAAGCTGTTCTGGATGAGTTTTGAGAACAAAACACTTGCAGCCAAAAATGTGAAAGTACTTCAAATTTGGCTTCTTTCCCTTCACCATCTCAAATGGTATTTTTACATGCTTGTTGATCAATGTTGCATTTTGTGTGAAGTAGGCAGTTTGCACAGCCTCAACCCAGATGTAGGTAGGCAATCTTGCTTCCTCTAGCATGGTTCTTGCAGCTTTTATGAGAGTTCTATTCTTTCTTTCAACAACTCCATTTTGTTATGGAGTTCCAGGGGCAGATAATTCTTGTTCTATCCCCTTGTATTTGCAGAACTCTTCCATAGTACTGTTCTTGAATTCAGTTCCATTATCACTTCTAATGATTTTCACTTTGTATGATGATCCTTTTTCCAGTTCTCTCACATGATCAAGAAGAATGAATGGAGATTCATTCTTGGTGTGCAGAAAATACACCCATGTGTATCTTGTATATTCATCAACAATTACAAGTGCATACCTCTTCTTGGCAATTGACATTACATTTACTGGACCAAAGAGATCAATATGAAGTAGATGATATAGATTAAAAATAGAGGATTCAGTTTTACTCTTGAAAGATATTTTCCTTTGTTTGGAGTTCTGGCATGAGTCACATAAGCCATCAGGAGTAAATACTACATTGGGAAATCCTCTTACAAGATCTTTCCTCACAAGTTCATTGATGTTGTTGAAATTGAGATGAGAAAGTCTTTTATGCTAGTTCCAACTGTCTTCCACAGATGCTCTACTTAGTAGACAAACTTCTGATCCATCCGTATTTGTGGAGACCTCGGCTTTATATAAATTACCATGTCTTACACCAGTCATTGCAATCTTGCCATCAGACTTACTAACAATATCACGATGTTCATCATAAAAATTCACATGATAACCTCTGTCACAGATCTAACTCACACTGATCAAGTTATGTTTGAGCCCTACAACAAGAGCCACATCTTCAATGATGACATTCTCAAGTTTGATTTTACCATATCCCAAGATTTTTCCTAAGTTTCCATCTCTATAAGAAACACTTGGGCCAACTTTCTCCTTAAACTCTGATAGCAGGGACTTATAACCAGTCATGTGTCATGAGCGTCCACTGTCCAAGACTAGAGAATTTCTCCTATTACCCTGCAATCAGTTTTTAAATAAATTAGTATTTTGAAGGACCCATACTTGATTGGATCTTTTGGTCTTTTTAAGTTTATTTAACTGTTCTATTCCTAAACTCTGATTTGGGAGGAACAATATTTATCTCTTTATTCTTCTTGTAAGAATTAACAAGATGGTTAGTACTAACACAGTTCAAGCATGTTTTTCTAGGTGCATTGGGAATAATTTTATAAGTACCATTTTCATTAACAATCACTTTACCAATCATGTTTTTCCTAGGATTTTTCTCCTTGTCTTCCGTGTGTAATCCTTTAGCTTTTGTTTAAGCTATTTCCGAGTCATTAAACCAATATTTACTGATCTTGTGTCAACTTGTTCACTCTTATCAGTATTTAAGTTTAATTTAGGTGCTGAGGTTGAACCTATCTCATGTTGTCTTAGCAACATCAATACTTGAATTAAACTTAATGGGCTTCAGCTGAACTTTGTTCAGTATTACCTTATGATCATTATTTGTTGGTTTAACCTTCTCAGTTTCTTTTCCATTTTTCTTATCAGAATTAGATCTATTTTAATATCCTAATTCTGATCCCCAACAACTATTTTCTATAATTTCCTGAGTTGTTTTTCCCGAGTTAGTCCAAAGCTTAATAACCTCTCTTTCTTTAACCAGCTCTTTTTCTAGATAAGCATATTTCTAACAGTCTTTCTTTAACATAAACAACATTATCTCTTTCTTTTTGAATTTCTAGCATGGAAAGTAACTCAATTTCTAGGTGATCATTCATTTTCTTTAACTCTGAGTTTTCACTCTTGATTCGATTATTCTATAAAGTTTGATCTATATAACTAACATGCAGAATTTTAAGAAACAATCTTAATTCACAGATTTCATCAGTATCAAAAGCAAGTGTGGTTTGAGGTACCTTTAATTCTGCAGTGTCAGCCTCATTTTCAGCATTTGTCATGAGGGCATAGTTAACACCATCATCTGAATCTGATAAGTCATCCCAGTGTTTCTTCTTTGTGATCAAAGCTTGTGTCTTCTCAGTCTTTGGTTTTCTTCAGTCAGTTGCAAAGTGTCCAATACCATCACAGTTATAGCACATTTCCTTTGACTTGTCAAATTTTCCAGTCTTTGATTCCTTCCAATCAATATTTCTTCTGTAATTGCTCTTATCAGAATTTGAGGAACTGGAAGCCTTTCTGGAAAACCTTTTCCCTTTCTTGAAGTTCTTGTAGACCATCTTCTTGAAGCTTTTAACCAATGGAGCAGCCATTTGTTCAATGTCTTCATTGTTGTCATGATCACTATCGGTATCTGATTCATTATCAGTGTTTAAATCATCATCATAGTTTGATGACTCAGTATCAGTCTTTGCAATCATAACTCTTCCTTTGTAGTGAACTTTTCTCCTAGCTTTCTCCTTTGGCTTCTCTTCAACATGCCATAGATCTCATCTAGAGATATTTTTTCAAGTTCATAATTATCCCTTATTTATGTGAGCTTAAATTCCACTTTACAGAGAGTGCAAGTGGAAACTTCAAGTTTGAGTCCTCTAAGTCATATTCCTTGTTGACAAGAGATAAGTCATTCAACAACTTTTGAAATATATCATAGATCTCAGTTAAGGACTCATTGTCTCTTGAGTCAAAGTGCTCATATTCCTAAGTAAGTATTGTTCTCTTGTTTTTCTTGATAGCAGAAGTACCTTGACACTTTACTTCTAAAGCATCCCAAATTTTCTTTGTTGTTTTATAACCAATAACCCTATTGTACATAACACTATCAAGACTGTTATGCAAGATATGTTTTATTTTTACATCTTTTATGTTTGATGATAGATCTTCTGCAGTATAGTCCTTCTTTGGTTTATCAGCCATCTTTTCTTCTTGACCAGCAACTGCTACTGCCAACTTCATTGGCCTATGAGGACCATCATAAATCCTGCTTAGATATTCAGGATCTGTAGCTTCCAAACACATGGTCATCTTAACCTTCCATATTGGATATTCATGTACCTTTAGGATTGGAACCATGATGACCTCATACCTACTCATATTATTTTTAATCTATGGTGTGGTTGGGGGTGGTGGTGGATTCTGTTGTGATTTTTTGTCTGCCATTAAAGATTGATTTTCAGATCTTAAACCGTTTGTATATCAACAGCAAGCTCTGATACCAATTGTTAGGTTCGTAATACAACTGTAGAGGGAGGTGAATACAATTTATGCAAACAATTCGATAAAGCTTAACAAAATCAGGAGTTTTATATTAATCAGATAAAAACTGTTACAAAAGTAATCTCTCAAAAGGATGAACAATTATCCTTGAGAGCTGCTAGGTTATCTTAAAGATATAATAATTCGTTATGCATATAGTGTAAACCTAATTTGTGCTTATATAGTGCACAATTACACAATCAATAAGGAATCCTATTCTATTACAATAAGGAATCCTAATATATATCCATGTATGATTGCTTCTATAAGTAAAGTCCTTCAACGTCTTGAATTCTGCAATCCCTTTCCTTCTTTGATATCTACTGATGTGCCTAAGTACTGATCGTCAAATGTTGATCATCAAATACTGATGATGTCACCTTCAGTAAATCATAATATCAAATACTGATAATAAACTCTGATAGTTTATATACTGATATGATCATTTTTTTCTAACATTGAGTATGTAAAAATGTGAAGTAGATTAGACTGGGGGATTTTTCTGTTAACAGCTTTCAAGATAAGGAATAAACTCTGGAAAAAGATCAATTCATGATCATGCCTCGGAGAGAAGTGTAGCAGTTTGGATTTGAATAAAACTGTTCTAGGAAAAATGTTCTAAGTCAGATATCGACAAGTCACAAATTAAGGGATATCGAGAAGTATGTCGAGAAGTCCAAAATGACTTATCGAGAAGTCCCAAGAGATATCGACAAGTCAACCTGCATGTAGAGATCTAGAGATATCGACAAGTCAAAATTTATATGTAGAGAATTAGAGATATCGACAAGTAATTTTTGCATGTGGAGATCTAGAGATATCGACAAGTCAAAATCTTTATGTAAAGAACTCAAGATGTCGACAAGTTAAAAGCCTATATTGAGAATTAGAGATGTCGATAAGCTATTCTACATATCGAGAGCTAGAGACCTCGACAAGTCAATTACACACGTAGAGAACTCAAAATATCGATAAATCATTTTACTTATCGATAAGTCATTTTACTTATCGATATTGTCACTTCTCTACAAAATAAAAAAAGATCTCGACAAACTATCTCAAATTCAGAATATAGACAAGTTCAAGATTCAAGATTATCAGTCAACAAACAATTCACTAACTGAATTGGAAAGACTACAAAAGCAGTTTGAAGAATACAAGATCAAGGGTCAAGATTCAATGGACAAATGATGCTCACATACCTATAAGATTCTGCACATATTTGCTAACACTAGAAAAGAAAATAGACAAGATAGTTTTAGAAACTGTGTTAGTACATTTTAGTGCAAGTTTTGTAATCTCGTGCTATTGGTCTATAAAGAATGTGCGGGTCCTTAGTTTAGAAGGTAACAAACAGATCTAGAAAAATCTTGCATTCTGTTTCAATATTTATAGCTGAGTTCTTATTTCTAAAAACACAAATTTGTAGTTAGACAAACTTGATTAATACAATATAGTGATTTTTTGATAAATTGTTCTGTGTGTTTACTGTCAAATAATTTATCTCTACAAATTCATATTACTTTGTTCAAATTAAGCCATATACTTTCAAAAGAAGATTAAAATCCAAAAAACATATTCATCCCTCTCTATTATATTTGACTGCATTCAAATATCTAACAATGCTATCTTCACTCAATGCTTTGCTTCTTCAAAAACAAATACATGTTTTAAAAATATTTTATTTAAATATATAATAAATTCTTTTATTTATATATATACTACATTATTAGATCCCAAACTTTTAAATTTTATGAGCAACAGTTTGTCATTACCTACCTGACCCGATTTTTTTTAAACAGCCAAAATAAAATGGTCATAGCCATTTACTTTCGTAATTTTGCACCGTGCTATTTTAATACCAATTTCTTTTATAAATTAATTCTATGTTAACATTGTTTATTTATCTTTTTAACATGCCTAATTATTAAAAAGCCAAATTTTACAATTATAAATGTTTAGATCTGCCTGTTTTTAACCAATTACCAAATATTAAAATAAAATATTTATTAAAAATAATTCGTGTATCGCACGAGTTATAATCTAGTATTTATAATTTACAAATAATTAATTATTTCCCAACTAAAAAACATTGCATTAGCCATTAAGATAAGTTGAAATCTATTGTAATTATTACAAATAATTTCGTTAATTGCTCCCAAACACAAGAAAGTCGCATTGATAATCGTTACAACCTAATTGTCTTCACTTGCTTGTACATGTAAAAGTTTGTTTTTTAGAAACAACCACAAATATGATCAGCAACATGAACTACAAACATTAAGAAAATGGATATGAATCCAACAAAATCTATTGATTTTTTTTGATGAAATTGACCTGTAATAAATTAAATTACAAAACAAACACATACCAAACAGATATTTTTTTATATATAATTGAAAATTTAACGGTGAGCCATAAAAACAGAGGAACCAAATCTACATCATTTTCATGTTCATCTCCGACCTCATCTCATACACATTACATCTCTCTCCAAATGTATTTTTTTTACTTGTGCTGGCATTTATTCATTATGGATCAATAATTATGTACACAAACATTGTTGAGGTCTCTATTAAATCCTTTTTAACTCCATCTTTATCTAAAATTATAAGTTGAAATGTTTTATTAATTTCTTGTAAGACATAGCTCCTGAGTTCAATCTATCTTGATTAAGAAGTTGCTTATTGTTTTCTTCCGGATCATGTGCAGGAAATGTCATGTTTTCTTGCCTCTTTCTTTCTTTCATCTATTTCCCATGCATGCATATATATGCACTCATCGCCTAATGTAAATTAAATCATCGGCCACCCTATTAAATCTCCGTTAACATATAGCATCCACTCCCTTTCGCCAATTCTTAATCTTCACAATTATCTCATATGGAGCTGAAAAGATGAATACAAAAAGAAATCTTCATCTAGAACAATCAGCTAAACTATTAGCAAGCATCCCAAAACCATCATTACTGCTTTACGATCGTCACACCACACCTTGGTGGCAGCAGATTCTCGACCCGAGAAGCGACATTGTCAGAAGATGGAACTATTTTTTTCTGCTCACCTGCATTGGCTCTCTTTTCTTGGACCCTCTTTACCTTTTGCTTCCAACTGTTACCGCAGAGTCTGTTTGCATCAGCATGAATTTTGCTATGCGTATAGTCCTCACCTTCTGGCGTTCTGTGGTTGATATCTTCTCTCTTATGCACATTTGCATGAAGTTTCGTTTGGCTTATGTTGCAAAAGACTCTCGTGTCTTTGGAAGGGGTGATCTTGTCATGGACCCGAGAAGCATTGCCATTCGTTACTTAAAGACTGACTTTATTTTTGATCTAGCCGCTTCTTTTCCTCTTCCACAGGTACCTTCTTTTGTCCAAGAACATTATAAATACCTAATTTTCGCTATTATATTATATATGTTTTTGTTAAAGACTAATTGATGGATGCTGGTTTAATTTGACAGATCATCATCTGGATTATAATCCCATTTACACAACATACTACTGCTAGTCGTGATAACCACTCCTTATCTCTAGCTATAATGCTTCAGTATATTCCACGTATTCGTTCCATTTTTCCTATAACACGACAAATTCTTAGAACATCGGGGTCTTTAGCACAAACTTCCTGGGCAGGAGCAGCATATAACCTTGTTCTGTATGTTTTAGCTAGTCACGTAAGCAAATCACTTTCTACACTTATGTAAGGTATCCCAAATTTAGTATTGAGAAAGTTGGAATACTATGTGAAATTTATGTGAGTGCAGGTCCTTGGAGCAATGTGGTATCTGTTATCTGTTGAAAGACAGTACGCCTGTTGGAAGCAGGAATGTAAAAAGGAATACAATGGCACACACTCTCCGTCATGTGAATTGTCATTTCTTGATTGTTCAACCGCTGGAGGTCCTGCGCGTGATGCTTGGTTACAATCGACTAAGCTCCTGACTACTTGTAATCCTCGTGGTAATTCAATTGATTTTCAGTTTGGGATGTTTGCTGAGGCCTTTGTAGAGGAGGTTTCTTCTGAAAATTTTATTCCTAGACTCTTCTACTGCCTTTGGTGGGGTTTGAAAAATCTCAGGTACATGTTTAGTTTCCTCTTGTTAGATGATTTCTTTGTTTTTAGCATTTCATTTACTTTTATTTGTCCTTTGTTCTGTTCTGGCGCTTTTTTACTTGCCCTTCGTTTATTGTCCATCACGATAATCATTTGAGCCGATTCTCAATATGCAGTTCATATGGGCAAGGCCTGAATACAGGTACTTATAAAGGGGAAAATTTGTTCAGTAGTTTTATTTGTATTGCTGGCCTGGTTCTCTTCGCACTACTGATTGGCAACATGCAGGTAAAGTAATGTAGTTACGCAAAACTTCATAAACTTGATAGTCACAGAAATAGTTAGTTTGTAGCCTTACCATAGTGACCAGTTTGCTGGCACCTATATGCTTAAACTGAAATGAAGTGGTTATATGACCCTTATATTAATACTTATTCAGTCAATCTAATTATGGTTCTTTGTTTATGATATGCAGACCTATATGCAATCCACAAGTGCGAGGCTTGAAGAATGGCGTGTAAGGAGAAGTGATATAGAGGAATGGATGAGGCATCGTCAATTACCTGAGGATCTGCAAGATCGTGTGAGGCGATTTATTCAATATCAGTGGCTAGCTACAAGAGGAGTTGACGAGGAAGAGATTTTAAATTCTTTACCTTTAGATCTCAAACGTGGTATTCAAAGGCATCTTTGTCTTTCCCTAGTGCGCCAAGTAAGTTTATTTTATACATCGCAGTCCTAAAAATCTAAACAAATACGTGAAATCACTTCATATGCAACCTGATCATCCGTTTATTACATCTAATTTTAGGTGTCTTTCTTTTCGCAACTGGATGCTCAACTCTTAGATGCAATATGTGAGCACCTAGTTTCCTCTTTAAACACTAAAGACACGTACATTATCCGGGAGGGTGATCCTGTCAATGAGATGCTTTTCATAATCAGAGGTCAATTGGAAAGCTCCACAACTAATGGTGGACGGTCTGGATTCTTTAACTCAATTACAATTAAACCTGGTGACTTTTGCGGAGAAGAACTATTGACATGGGCCTTAGTGCCCACTTCAGACCATCTTCCATCTTCAACTCGAACAGTCAAATGTCTAACTGAAGTAGAAGCATTTGCATTGCGAGCAGAAGACCTTAAATTTGTCGCAAAACAGTTCAAACGTCTTCACAGCAAGAAAATACAGCATGCATTCAGATACTACTCACACCAGTGGAGGACTTGGGGATCTTGTTTCATACAAGCTGCATGGAGACGGTACAAAAGAAAAAGACTAGCAGAGGAATTGATGAAAAAAGAAAGCTTGTATTATAAATATATGCCAGAGGAGTCTGCAAATCACGATTTCGCAGTTGATCAAACGGAAGGCCAAAGCTCATCAAACCACCATAAACTAGAGCAAAATCTGAAAGCTACACTATTGGCTTCACAATTTGCTACAAACACTAAAAAAGGAGCTGTACAAAAGGTTGCAATAGTTGATCCTGATGACCCTAGCTTGAAGATGCCTAAGATGTTTAAGCCAGATGAGCCTGACTTTTCTGCAGGAGGGTATGATTAATCAGCCATTTGATTTCAAGTGGCTAACTAATTCTGAACAAGCAGGGTTTAGTTAAATGTACACATACATGATACATCTTTGTTTGTGCAAAGCATTGTAAATCTTGGATGTTGTATAAAGATTTAACATTATCATTTTCTGTATAGAATCGAATTGTGAATAATTGGATGGAACCGAAAAATATTTATTTAACATTTCTCTATTTTATTCTAATTTGAAAATTTTGTACCCAATCTCAGAATAAAGAATTGAGATTAGAAAATGACATGCCACTTCTATTTTTTTAACCACTGTCAAAAGTTATTTTTACAAGTATACTACAACAGTCATTTCATTTCTAAAGAAAATAAATGAAAGAACACAAGTCATCAAATCTCTCTCTCTCTCTCTCTCCTGTTATTAACAAACATCCCCATCTCGCTCTAGAAAATCCTGGTCTCTCCCTCCACTTTGACACCACCACCATCAGCATGCCCCCTAATCTTGAATTTTCATACATGGGTCTTCTCTCTCTCTTTCTCTTTCTAACTTAGATCCACTATATTTAATGCTCTTCCCCACCTCCACTTCTAGAGAGAGAACCAACCCACCAAATTAATTAATAAATAAACAAACCCCTCTTCTTCATTTTATGCATATCCTTCTTTATTTTGGACCTCTCTGAGCATGACCCTTGTTTGTTTACACTGTTTTCAGTGCACTTCTTGGCTCTACTTACATCTCTACTTACAACCTTACATCACTAGTTAGTATTTTTAGTAAAGGCTTCTACTTTTTTCCCAATTTTAAGTAGAAAAGAAAGTAACTGATTTTGTTTGTTTTAGCTGGATTTACTCACAACCCTTTGATCTTCTTGATCATGATATCACTTGTAACTGTTACTTCTTGCTAACCCTCTTCATAAAAATCCAAACTTTATAGATAGATACAACTTATTTTCATATCTATCCATTCACTGCCTACTGTTTTTTATATTTCTGTGGTCTATTTAATGCCGGGCTGTGCCTATCTATGCTTATTTGTGTGTGTGTATTGATTTGTGAAGTTGGTCTGTGGTCTTTAGAAAAAAGTTGCGATTTTTAGTTAATTGATTTGGGAATTTTAGTTGAATAGTGATGGCTGTTGCTCATAGTAACGGGGGTAGTATTAGTAAGCATCTGGATAATGGAAAGTATGTTAGATACACAGCTGAACAAGTTGAAGCTCTGGAAAGAGTTTATATGGAGTGTCCTAAACCGAGCTCGATGCGTCGCCAACAATTGATCCGGGAATGTCCTATCTTAGCTAACATTGAGCCAAAGCAGATCAAAGTTTGGTTTCAGAATCGAAGGTATATATGTACATATACGATTACAAGAATTGAATTTTAATGTTTGTTTAATTTTATTTGGCCTTTTTTGTGTTTAAATATATGGTAATTTATGCATATGTTAGTCTTGATTGAGATGTATGATTATTATTTTTAATTGGATTTATGGTATTTTATGCATATGTTAGTCTTGGACTCTTGGTTGAGATGTATAAATATGTTTTTTGATTGGGTTTGTGGAAATTGAAGATCTGTTTTTGTTTGATTATTGGTATTATTTGTTATGGAACAAGGATTTTGAGGGTAGGTGGAATTTAAAGAAAGTTGTTTTTTGGCTGTGTAGGTGTCGGGAGAAGCAGAGGAAGGAGTCTTCAAGACTTCAGGCAGTGAATAGAAAATTGAGTGCTATGAACAAGCTGTTGATGGAGGAAAATGATCGCCTGCAGAAGCAAGTTTCTCAGCTAGTCACTGAGAATGGTCATATGCGGCAACAATTGCAAACTGTATGTTTTAGTTGCCAGTTATAGTTTTAAATGTATTCTTTATTGAAGTTTCTGTTTGTGGTCATTTGCCCACTTTAGGTTAACAGGAGATAACACAGAAGTAGTAGATTTAATCTACTTCTAGCTTCTTTTTAGCAGAATCATAGCTACATCCCAGTTGAGAAATATTTTAGGTTTTATGTATATATTCGTGTATTTTCTCATTACTGAATTAGATAGCCAAGGTTTTGTCCAATTCTCGAATAATGTTCACCCATCTTAAAATCTAGTTTTGCTTGTTTTCATTATAGTAGTTTTTTAGTAGCAAATCTGCATTTCCTTTCAAAGTAAACAATAATTATATAATTTTTTAATAATAAAACTGGCTTATTTTGTCTGTTTACCATTTATAAGCAGAATTAAGTTTTCTTTTTAAGTAAACTTTTGTTGCCAAAGGGCTGCACGAGGGATATGTATATGTTGATCAGGAGATCATTGTTATGAAATTTTGCATGTTTTCCGTGTATAATTTTTTGTATAAAACTGATGTAGGTACCATCGGTAACTACTGATTTAAGTTGTGAGTCCGCGGTTACCCCTCAACATTCTCTCAGGGACGCAAACAACCCTGCTGGGTAATCTTGTACACCAATTGCATGACTTCTGTTTTTCTTCTCGGGCTTTTATTCCCTGTAGACATATATGGTCTATGCTATGATACTAATAACTTATTTTTGTTCTTTTTAATCTATGTTTTAAGCAGACTCCTATCGATTGCAGAGGAGACATTGGCTGAGTTCCTTTCAAAGGCTACAGGAACCGCTGTCGATTGGGTCCAGATGCCTGGGATGAAGGTTTTGATTTTACTATAAAACCTGTTTAATTAGTTGATATTCTACTATGGTTCTTTAGCATTTAAATAATAATCTTTATTTTTTATCAGCCTGGTCCGGATTCAGTTGGCATCTTTGCTATTTCACATAGTTGCAGTGGAGTGGCGGCTAGAGCCTGTGGTTTAGTAAGTTTAGAGCCTACTAAGGTACGAAGAAATGTTTATATGCTAATCGGAGCTTTTAGTTTGCATCTCTTTCCGGGCTCACTTGCTCATAATGCATGCTAATGTTGTACTAAGCTGTTATGATTTTAATGTCTTCATATACCTTTTACCTCTTACAGATTGTGGAAATCCTTAAAGATCGTCCAGCTTGGTTCCGTGACTGTCGGAGGCATGAAGTTTACACGATGCTACCTACTGGAAATGGAGGAACAATTGAACTGTTATACACACAGGTTAGTTCTTTGTATTGTAGCATTTTCTTAATTTCATAGTTTATATGGTTATTGTTCCGTCTTATAAATAAATGTCAACATTTTTTAGATATATGCTCCAACTACACTGGCTCCTGCACGGGATTTTTGGACCCTCAGATACACCACAAGTTTAGACAGTGGAAGCATTGTGGTATGCAACTTTAATTCCCTAGACTGTTCTTTGCATACCATTATGCATCTTTATCTCCAGAAGGTCTTGAACATGATTTCCCTGAATATGTATTTATAAGGGGCTTCAAAATTTATTTATTTTGAAATTAAAAAGGGTATTGATTGTTTAAGTAGCTTATGCCTAATCATTAGTGATGGGCCCAAATGCCAATCTTTAAATGGTATTAACTGTCTTTGTGGTTTTCATCATGGGATTCTTTGCATACCATTATGCATCGTTACTTCAAAAGGTTTTGGACAGAGAATTTCCCTGTATATGTATTAACAAGGGGCTTCATTTTATTTTATTTTTTTGGAATAAAAAAGGGTCTTTGATTATTTAAGTAGCTTATGTCTAATCATTAGTGATGGCCTATTAGTCCAATTGTCAATTTTTGATATGGTATGAACTGTCTTCGTGGTTCTTATCATGGGATTGTTACCTACACATTTACAGAATTTGTTAAGATATGATGCCAGAATCAACTTAATTTAATTGATAGTTGCATAATTTTTCCCAGTTTTTGTCCATGATTACAAGTTTGACAAAAAAACTTTTTCAAAAAGACAAATATCAACTTTTTCGTCCCTTATTTGGTAGCCAAATATTAACGTTTAATAAAAAGGTTCTGTTGTACAAGTAGCATGGAAGCTCAGGTACTCAGATATAGAAGGCAGCTATTTTAGATGTGTGCTTATTGCTTTAATAATTTAGTTTTATTGTTAGGTTTCAGTTTAATAGTTTGTTTTCATGTTGGGTTTTTAAAACATGTGCAGAGTGCAAATTGCATAATTTGAAGCCAGCTAATATGTGTTTTCTTTCCTGTACTTTCGATAGGTATGTGAGAGATCACTTTCTGGATCTGGTGCTGGCCCGCATGCAGCAGCCTCTGCTCAGTTTGTAAGAGGTGAAATGCTTCCAAGTGGTTACTTGGTTCGGCCATGTGATGGTGGAGGATCAATCATTCATATAGTTGATCACCTAAATCTCCAGGTTAGGTTTCCTGAAGATTTTTTTGTTCATGTTTCTTGTTTGGAACTAATTTTCTTACTTGCCTTTTCAGGCTTGGACTGTACCAGAGGTGTTACGTCCACTTTATGAATCGTCAAAAGTCGTGGCACAGAAAATGACAATTGCGGTGAGTGAATCTTTTTAATGTATATAATATTCTTAGCTTCATTAATCATTACATGCTCTAATTGGGTGTCCTACTAAAATGTGTTATGTGGTCAGTTTCAAAAGAAAGTTTATGCAAAGTTGTTAATCTTCCTTGCAATCTTAGGAACTATTTAATTGATAGCACATATTATTAATGCTTCAATCTCTGTTGCCTTAATATCTGCTACAGTTGATCTGATTTTAGTGTGACATTGATTCGATATATGAAGTTTTAGACACCGTATGTAAATGTATGTTTTGATTTATTTATATTTTTAGTCATAAATTAGTTTTATAGAAAGACAGATTGATCAAATTTTATTTTTTTTGTTCTCGGAAAAAGATGCGCATTGCGCAGTGAACTATGAAAAAAGTTGTTTTTATCCCTTTTGCTTTTGGAAAAAAATTCAAAACACATATCATTTTGGCTCCAATCCTGTGTTGCCAAAATTTCTGCTACTGTTGATCTGATTTAGCGTGGCACAGTTTCAGTATGTGAAGTTTAAGACACTTTACGAAAATATATGTTTTAATATATTAATGTTTTAGTTACACGTAACAAAAAAATGTTTTTAGTCATTATTTTTGTAAGATAGGGCACCCTATTTATTTTCTTTAATTAGGAAGAAACCACGCATTGCGCACGGAACTGTGAAATCTCACAAGTGACTATTGCATCGCTCATTTATTACAAGGCTCCATCTTACGCTTTGTAACAATGGCGTTATGCCTTTGTTTCGTGCAGTGTGCAGAAGGAAAAAAGAAAATGCAGTGTGCTTAGGAACCTTTATGCTTGCATATAATAGTTCTGGCGTCTGAAGTAGTCTCTGAGAAAAAAACCAACTAAAAACAGAAGAATAAATACACAGTAGATGGTCAGGTGGTCATTAAAAGCCGAGAGATGAAGGCAAAACTAATTAAAACCAAAAGAACAGTAGAACCTTAAGGACCATTAATAAGTGAGTGAGAACAAAAAACTAAGTGAATAATGAACCTGATGAAGTAATATGCTTTGATGAGATGAATCGATTCTTTTTCTTTGTAGGCATTGCGCTATATCAGACAAATAGCCCAGGAGACCAGCGGTGAGGTAATATATGGTATGGGGAGACAACCAGCTGTTCTTCGGACTTTTAGCCATCGATTAAGCAGGTAGTTTTTTTAGAATCTTAATAAGTAGTTTTTCTATTGCTACATATTATATTATTTTCCAGATTTCTTGATTACGGATTTATCCTTATTCCCTTTTCCTGACTGTCTAGAGGATTCAATGATGCTATCAATGGGTTCAGTGATGATGGCTGGTCAGTGATGAACTGTGATGGTTCTGAAGATGTGATTGTTGCAGTGAATTCAGCAAAAAATCTAGTTAGTACTTCCGATCTTTCCTTGGTCGGAGGCATTCTCTGTGCAAAAGCATCAATGCTGCTCCAGGTGAGTCACATTGATACAAATGGAGAACACTGTTTACTTCAATTCTCATGACAATGGAACATCCCAAAGATTATGCTTGCTCATAGTAGGGAGACTAGTAGGCTACTCCCAAATATAGTATATCACGTAAGATCTGTATATACAAGGGGAGCCGTAGATCTTTTTTTTATCTGTCGTGTTTAGGTATGTAGGGGAGTTTTGAGTACAACCTAGGTATGCATGCAAGCTGCAACACTTTTTAAGTAGACAAATTTGCACTTCTATTTCAAATAGATGGAATATGGATTTTGTTGCCATATATAGAGATCTTATGTGCCAATTTTCCTGCCAGAATGTCCCTCCTGCTGTTTTGGTGCGCTTTTTAAGAGAGCATCGGTCAGAGTGGGCTGACTTTAGTGTTGATGCATATTCCGCTGCTTCGCTGAAAGGCAGCTCATATGCATATCCTGAAATGAGGCCAACACGTTTCACAGGAAACCAAATTATGATGCCTCTTGGTCAAACAATTGAACATGAAGAGGTATGCTTTTTATTGCATTGCTATCCAGTTCTTTTACTATACACATTAGACATTGTTGTACAATAGAAACATTTCAACAAAGTTATGGATATATCTCCCTAGGAAAATATCTGTTATCTTTCTCTAAATTACAGTATTTATACAGTATATACACAGACGTACGTGTTTAGTGTGTATATCTCATAGTTTCTCCTTTTACCTTGACTGGTGAAAAAGGTTTAACTTTCTTAGATATTTAATCTGTTTTATATTAAAGGTATCTCACTTCAAATTTGTGCCTGATAGAAACATTGTAATAAAGCGAGACATATCTTTTTATCTTACGTATCAATGTCTCACACATTAAGTGAAATGCTATATTATATCCATTGTACTGTGTCCTAGATGCTTGAAGTAATACGGCTCGAAGGTCATCCTTTCGGTCAAGAAGATACTTTTATGTCAAGGGACATACACCTTTTGCAGGTATTTCAATACGCTTACAGTTACATGTCTTTTAAGACACCTTTTCAGAGTGTATCAAGAAAGACTGACATATTCTCTTATGTAGCTATGTAGCGGAGTTGATGAGAATGCTGTTGGAGCCTGCTCTGAACTTGTTTTTGCTCCAATTGATGAAATGTTTCCTGATGATGCTCCCCTGCTACCTTCTGGTTTTCGCATTATTCCTCTTGATTCAAAATCAGTTGAGTTATAAAGCATCTCTGTATTGTATTATTTTTGTCAGTGTTTTGTTTGTAATGCTTATAACGTAGCTGTAACATGTGATGGTAGAGTTTTAAGCAGTTTCATCTATCTTCGTGCCAGATCTACTAGGTGCACTTCTAGGAGATGTCTTGCTTGCTGAATATCTGTAGACTTTTTTTGATGTGTATTTATAGTGTCACAATTAGATTTTTTGAGCAATTGAAACCTATGGCAGGAGCTTGTCTGATATTTTCCTTCAGTGTTGTAGTTACATTACCATTGCGCTTTTGTGCTGAGTCTGTTCTTCATGGTGAATGTTGTCTAATTGAATTATAAACTGTATTGAAGCTGTTTTCAAATTGAATAGGCTTTTCCCTAGTGTCTGACATGAATTCCAGCTACATTTCACATGAATACTCTTGATCTGACATTATCACATCCGTAGAAATGATTGGATTTTTCTTTTTCCTTCCGGCCTATTACAATTTTGTTTCTCAGGGTGTTGTGCAGGACACTATAACTACAAATCGCACCTTGGATCTGGCTTCTAGTCTTGAAGTGGGTCCTGCAACTAACCATGCTGCCAATGACTCGTCATCATGTTACAATATGCGATCAGTATTAACTATTGCATTTCAATTTCCTTACGAGAACAACCAACCGGATAGTGTTGCTACAATGGCTCGACAGTACGTCCGTAGCGTTGTGTCATCCGTGCAAAGGGTTTCCACGGCCATATCTCCATCAGGAATGAGCCTCACATCAGGTTCAACAGTATCTTCCGGTGCTCCGGAAGCTCAAACACTGGCCAACTGGATCTGCCATAGCCATAGGTAAGTCATGCTGTTGCATCCCATATTGTTAAGACGATAGTGTACATGCTTGATCTGCCCTCAATGAACTAGACCGTTGTAGTCCTATGCTGGTTAATTCGTCGTAGAGTCGGTCCCACTCATAATGGAGTAAAGAGTTGTTTATAGAAGGTTTTCTCATCTTTTTACTTCATCCCTTGTGCAATCCTTTTCACAGGTACCAATTGGGGACAGATTTGCTGAGTTCTGATTCTGTAGGCGGTGATACTTTGTTAAAGAATCTTTGGCATCATCCGGATGCTATTTTGTGCTGCTCGTTAAAGGTTAGGGACTTTCTTCCACATGTGACTATTTACTATCAGATGCAATCTTTTCTGTTCAGCATGAGTACTCATCTTTCTTTCCTGTGCTGCAGTCGTTGCCAGTCTTCATATTTGCTAATCAAGCAGGTCTGGACATGCTCGAGACCACATTAGTGGCTTTACAGGATATTACACTAGATAAGATCTTTGATGACACTGGTCGCAAGGCTTTCAATTCTGAATTTTCCAAGATTATGCAGCAGGTAATTTATAAAAAAATTACTGTGAAGTTCTGTATAAATGTAAAGACTATGAAGTTTTCGTGTGGCTGTCTTTGTTCTTGTGTTTTATAAGGTCTACCTATTGTCGAGATGGTAGCTAGTAAAAACTAAAACCTTTGATTCTTTAGGTGGTGAAAGATAATAAATAAACTGCTGCAAATGTTTCTGTTACACAAGTTCATAAGTTAACCTTCTTTAATCATTTTTAGGGTTTTGCCTACTTGCCGGGTGGCATCTGCATGTCAACAATGGGTCGTCATGTTGCATTTGAACAAGCCGTAGCTTGGAAAGTCCTGGCTGCAGACGAGAGCACTGTCCATTGCCTTGCATTCTCATTTGTGAACTGGTCTTTTGTGTGACCATGTGTATCATTTCATTTCGATGTTGATAGGCCAAACAGTAATGAGAGTATTTGCAAACGGGGGATGGTTAAGAACAGAAGTTTTGTAATTATTAATAACTGCAGGCTGGTTTACAGTTTGTTAAATAGTCAGCACTTGGGTAATTTGAACTAGTAGTGTATCATTTGGTGTCAGTGGGGATTAGTCAGCCTCTCATGAGTCATTGATTATATTAAGCAAACGTTAATTATGTGGATCTTAGTTAGAAAATTAGTGCAGGTTTAGCTGAAAACAAAGATAACGCCCAGGTTTGCATGGATATAGTAGAGTAAATCATCTTATAATCTGATACCATACATGGCAATACATACTTTCATGTAAAGTGAAAATCTGATACCATAATACATAAAATATAAAAATGTATATACTCGTCTGAGATCTATTTGTCTTTTCATATATACAAAAACAGAATCAGCTGGTTTATATTTTTACTACAGAAAAATGCAGCAGCACAATATTACAAACTACATAGTCCAAAACACCGAGTATATAAATTACATTCATAAATTCTAGCAAAATACACATTTAATTGAGATCGTCACTAGTTTAAAGAAGACCACATAAATTGCATGATACATGTCCTCCCACCAGCTTAATCACTGTGTTGCAGAAAGGCCCTTTCTCAAATCTTATATTAATATTTTGGGTGCTCATTCCAAACTGTTATGTTATATATATGAACAAATATACTATCGTCTGTAGCTTGTTCATTATAAATCTAGAATCAAGACTGTACATCAGGTACTTCTGTTCTATCAAAATTTACATCATATTACACAGAATGGAAGCATTCACAAAGTCAAAATCTTAATTGTATGCCAGAAATCATATGTTTTTCTACTTACCGTAAAGAACAAAATGAAACGATAAATTATAATCACACTGACATTCTTCGGGGTTTCATTCCTCAAAAAAGAAAAAAGGACTCACCTTTGTGACACTTTTGCATCAATTTTCCTTTCTCAGTTCAATACTCATGATCACTAGGAGAGTCTCACACTTGAGCAACTGAAGGTTTCAAACCGGGGTTCAGTTAAATCTACTTTTTCCTCATCTTGTGATCGCAAGCTTGCACTCAGAGAGACAGTGTCTGTTTTATTCCCATTGTTCATAATACAGAGTGTATGGGCCACATCAACCGGAAATGAATGTCTCGGTGACCACCTATCAGATTTGATGAGTCCTAGATCTTCAGCCTCATGTAGATTGTCAGGCACCTGATTCACAGGCTCATTTGTTAGGCCACGGCTAGAAGAGCTCTGCCACATACATAAATTGAAACATTTAACATGTCCAAAATGTATATCCATGCAATACACTTGCATCAAATCAAACAAAGATGAGGGATCATCATAGCTCTGTGATTATATTTAAGCATATGATTCCATTTTGAGACCCTCTTCAATAATGCAGGACAGTCGGACAGACGCATGAAAAATAATTCGTCCATAATTATCCCAAATTATGGAAAAGATACAAACTCCAACATGGTAGATATGGCCAGATAGAGATACTATGAGTTGTAAACATTGCCAACAGGCACAAATTTGTGCACACACCACAACCATATACATGCGTGTCAGTATCGATTTTGTGGATATACTAATTCTACCAACCAATTTAAGAAATTTTACCTATTTTTATTTGGAAATTGAATCATTCTTAGATGTTTTCAAACTGAATGTCACAAATAGTAACATATTTGACCCTTTAACGATGAAAAAGACTCTTTTCAGCACTAGCACAAGCAGAGAATTTGACATATATGTTTTAATACCTGAAACAGATTTATAGAATAATTTCTTCTTCGCGATTTTTCTGGGGCAATAGTCGACAGAATTTGAACCACCTCACTCATTGTTGGTCGAGAGTCCGGATCTAGCAGCAAGCACTCCTTTGCTAGGTAAGCCATTATCTGCATCTCTTCTTCTGGGTATATACCTTTAAGATGTGGATCCGGCAACTCTAAAATTACTTTCCTGCTATCTAGCAAACGAGGAGTCGCCTGAAATAAGGTAGACATCAGTCGTCAGGGATGTTAAAACTTGTATTGATACGATCTAGAAAGCTGAGCCCTCAAGTATATATACGTAACTACGTTGACAACTATGAAACAAAGTTATTTTGAAAATGATCTACCAACACAGAAATACAAATTATATCTGTGCACTAGAGACCAAGGTACTGTGTGCTAAATTAAGGTGAAGCTGGCATGTGGCAACACGCCATGGACCATAGGCTTCTGAAGTGATATGAGCGAATGGATGAGAGAACTTGTGGCATAGATGACAGGAAAGTATATGAAACAATGTGCAGAGGGTCGCAACTACAAGATTCGATCAAACAAAGTGACGTACTGCAGCAGTTTAAGAACTGTTAGGCTTTTCCATTATCTACATTGGACAGTAATGAATCAATCCTTTACAACACAGAACCGAGGACTGGAACTGCTGATAGAAGGTTGAAGACATGAAACATAAAGTACAATCCTTGAAAGTATAACCTGTTAATGAGAAATGAGATGGTAAGTTAGAAAAGGGACTTTTTATAAGTTTCCATACCCATATTACAAGGCTTTCTTCCCCCTTTTCAGGTAATTTATGAATGGGATGCCGACCAGTGATCAATTCAAGGAGGACTACCCCGAAACTAAAAACATCTGATTTAAGAGAAGCTCTTCCTACAATTGCATACTCGGGTGCAAAATACCCAAAAGTCCCTTGCATTCTAGCTGGAGAACTTGAACAGCTAGGTACACCATCGTTTATCCAATGTTTGGCCATGCCTAGATCAGTAATCTGCATGTATACACACATATATGTAGGTAAGAGTTCAAATGCAAACTGCAACTACTTTTAGACCCCCTGGTATTTGCACTCTATCAATTTTAGCCTATAAATGAATTATAATCAAGACAACTAGGAATCAGCACATTACAAATTTATGTCAGGTCTGCTACTTTTGTTAATCGAATCAATAAATTAATTAATCATCCCTGCAATTAACCATTCCCATAAAGGCTATTTTTACCTTAGCTCTCCGGCTTTCATCCAATAGAATGTTAGTAGATTTGACATCTCTGTGCAAAATCTTTGGAGCAGCTGCTTCATGGAGATACTCCAAACCTTTAGCAGCTCCAAGGGCAATTGCTACCCTGATACCCCAGTCAAGGCATTTTCCTGAAGCTCCATCTAGATAATCTCTAAGATTTCCATTGGGCATGTACTCGAATACCAGTAGCCTTTCAACACGTTTTCCTTGATTTTCCGAGCAGAACCCAAGCAAAGGCACCACGTGACAATGATGGAGTCTTGATATAAGTTCAATCTGACAGCACAAACACAAAACAGTGTACGCATAAAATATAATATTAGTATGCAATATAATCTCTCCTCAAGATAGTCAACATGAAACAGAAAGCCTCTGATATTGAAGACAGATTGAGCCAGCACCTCAGTCAAAAAATCAGATTCCGCATTAGGCCCTTCTTGGGCTTTCATCCGCTTAATTGCAACGGTTCCGCCATCTTTGAGATGACCGCAGTAAACATAGCTGCTTCCTCCCATTCCTATTAAATTAGAATCAGAGAACTTATTCGTTGCATTTTCCAGTTCTGCATATGAAAACTGCAGAAGTGTCCCGGGTATCATTCCATCTTTGCTTCTGAATAAGAATGAAGCCCTCTGCATGCATCCTGCAGAGCAGAGTGGAATACGTCAAATATTAAACATGATGTAGAGAATTCAGAGCTGCATAACATGCTTTTTAAGGAAGCAAAATTGAGTTTGGATGGATGATAAAAGTTTTAAAGAAATCTGAAATTTTTGAGCAGCTGCTAAAAAACCATAACAATAATTTGGAGAAAACGATAAAACAATTTAAGAACTGTTTTGCAAAACAGCCATGCTCAAAGTACCGATTGTTGGTTATCACCCACACAATGCACTTCTGATAAAATTAGAATTATATTGCTCAACTTGTGTAAGTATAAATTATACGTTTACATGTTTGGTACATTTGGTATGCATAATTTCTAGAACTCCAAACTGAAACATAGTGAAAACAAGACAGTAAAATACCACCCAAATTACAAGAAGAAAAAATTCAAAACGTCACAATAACAAAAGCATAACAACCGATCATTCCAAAAATTTACCTACGACAGGATTGACGGGGGAGCTTATACAGACTTTGAATTCTGGCAGTGAATAAGCTTTGTGGCTAATCAGGTTGGTTGTACTGTTATAAGTTGAATCCTTGTCAGACGAGAAAACAGATCTTTCGATAGAACATTTCTCCTTCCTATAAAAATACCACATAACCGAACCAATTATAGCGAGAGTAGTCACTGCAACACATAGCAGGAGAATGATCACAACTACTTTGCTTGACACTCTTCTCTTGGGAAACTCTGTCTCACTAGCAGAGCCTGCAGAGAAGCAAGATGAATCAATTACGAACTTTAGCATATTTACCTGAATAACGGAAAAGTAAATGACATCACAGCCGAAATGGATTGGCTGTCTACAGTGTTTCAGATTCTCTAATATAGATAACTATTATAGCAATGATATAAATGTTTTGATAAATGTAAATATACAGTTTACGTTCTCTATAAACCTTAAGGTGATGGGAGGAGTTTGAACTCGAGAAGCTCTTATCTCATGTCAAGTTTCCAGCTTTCATATGTAAATCAAGTTTATTAGTTAATAGTCATTTAACTTTCGACAGGGGAGTACCGCTATGGTTAAAACTTAAATTTGCTAAGCAATAATACTTCCAGGCGGCATAATAAAAGAGTACCTGACTTGCAATTGCATGAAGTAAAACAGATAGCATCATGATCATTAGACACTTTAGGTAATTTATCAGCTGCACAGATGCAAACCCATTTACCCGCACCTGAATCTTTCACAACTGCATAAATATAAATGTAATTTGCTAAAAATGTCTATGCAGATAAATAAAGTACTACAATTCTTTTAACAGTTCATCAAAAAGATTGCACGAACTGCTCATAATCTAAGAGTATCAAAAAAAATGATGTGCAACAACATTGCAAATACGGAAGACGTTATAGAGGAGACGAGCTGTATACCAGGACTGCAATCACATGATGGAGCACAATTAGTTAAAACAGCTAAGCTATTGTTGCCTTTATAAGCTGAACAAGTACACGCCCACTTGTTTTCAGATGCATCAGAAAGTTCGTCTGCAACAGAGAAAGTCAATTGATATATTAGTGTATTATTAATATTGAGAAATTTCAGGTGCTGTGATTATTTTCATTAGACGGGGTAAAACAGCAGTCTCTGTCTACCAAGGAGTTCTATAAAATTTTATAATTATTGTAGTTATTATTATTAATCTATCGAGTAGAAGCTTTCCTAGTTCCCACATATCAATTCAAACAGGCCAGGAAAAGATCCCTAAGACTAAGAGGCTAAACATAACCAATACAGCAATTAAACGAATCTGTGGTACACAAAAAAACACATTCTGATACTAACCAGCAAGAATAGGCTGAATCAATATGAAGCTAACAAGACAAGCAAGAACGAATTCCACTTTGAACTTCATTTCCACCAGCTTAGATTGAGTAAGCACGGCATTGCATGACCAAGAAATTGACAGGAGAAACCTAAATAGAGACGGATCCAATTTTAAAGCAACGAAAGTAAGTATGCATAACAGGTTAACAGTATTCAAGAAACCTAAATGTAATGCAATTTATCAGTACATACATGCTTAATGTCAACAGTAAAACATGACAATTGCAAGAAACACATGCACACTGCATATACAGGTAATAGAAATTTAATATAATGTGCAGATGCAAAAATTATAAAAACCACCTACACGATGACCAAACTAGTTAACACTGACCTCTATAGAAAAATTACAGGTAGGTTTTCTATAAAACCTTTGATAATTTATATCATCTTACTTCTAAATGTATCAGCTATTAATTCTGTATCATCGTTAAAGCATCCAGGGTAAAAAAGAGATTCCAGAAAACTTGTTTTGCATTTGTAATGTATACTTTAAGCAACAAAGTGTGAATTATCATTGAACAATGGGTATATCAGAATTCACATAACAGGATTTGCCATCACAAAAGTCCTATTAAAAACCCAACAATTAACTGTATTTACAAGTAGTAACTAAAAAGTACTTTAATTCAAATCCATTGAACGCTTGTAGTAAAAACAGGAATCTCTCTTAGATAAAATTATTGCAATACCAGCAATCTTTCGATTCCCATAAGTTAAAACGAAAAAAGTCATTTAGCAAACAAATAGAAAAGGCAAGAAGTCTGTCACATATTATAACCCTAAAAAGTAGCAAAATATTAAGAACAGAAATGCATCAGCAACAAGTTATAAGCATCATACTATACTTTGTAGAGGAACACTGTAATGATATATCTAAGCAGATAACGATGTTCATAAGAGATTCGGATTTAAAATAATTGAACTATAGTGAAAGCAAATAATCCTATTGTTTAACATTCAGTTTCACATATAATAAGAGCAATATCTTCGGAAAAAATCACTTGTTAGAGTCAAGTTCTACAACTAAGTTTCCAATGAGCTTAGCCAAAAGAGGGAGATGCATACCTTTTTTTTCAAGTTGAAAATGTATTTAGTCTAAATCATCCATCCAAATCTGTAAAATGTTAATAGGAAACTGTAATAATGTATACAAGGATATTACTAAATTGACATAATAGCTCAAAATGCAGATCAGATTTTAAATATGGGAAATGAGAGATGCATCGAACTATAAAGAAGCCTTTCGAAAATCCATTTGTCGGTCATTTCAGCAACACTTAAAAAATAGCAGCAGACATAAACTTACTCTGAAAGAACTTGGGATGAAGAAGAACTCAAGCTAAGATTGGCAGTGCAGTGAAACCGGAAGCAGAGTAAAGTACAAAAAAGATTTAGTTATGTTTTTTCTAGATAGTGTCAAAACAATGATTCTTTATAATTGGCAGCACTCTGGAATCCGTTACATGTTAAAAACCAAACAGTAGGTGCCGCACACACAATGACAATTTGCTCCGCCAGTTTACGCACATCTCGACTAATTTCGAAGAGAGGTAGCACATCATCTCATAATCGCGGCCTCCTTCTTAAATCCGTGCATCCACCTGCAATCGAATTTTAGAATCAGAGGATGTTAAGCCCAAAAGTCTCGGCGTCAATCAGTTGAGCTATCACATGCAATGACAATTAATTAAAACAAAAATGATCAGTTACATACATCTACTAGTAAGTACATTATTAGAGGAGTTGAACCCCCATTACCCACCACTTAAAAAGCTACCCTACCTACCCACAAATCTGAAAATGACCCATTAACCAACTAATCAACGCATTATAAAATCAAACGCAAATTAAGAAAAATCCTGCTTTTTCAAGAACTTGATTCTGCTTTATCAGCTGCTTAACTTTCTTCTTTGCAATTATTTTCTTCTTCCCTGTTTTAACTTCTTTTACAAAATTATTAATAACATTTTTATACGTAATTCATATAAAACGCCGAGACTTTTGGGCTTAACATCCTCTGATTCTAAAATTCGATTAATTAAAACAAAAATGATCAGTTACATACATCTACTAGTAAGTACATTATTAGAGGAGTTGAACCCCCATTACCCACCACTTAAAAAGCTACCCTACCTACCCACAAATCTGAAAATGACCCATTAACCAACTAATCAACGCATTATAAAATCAAACGCAAATTAAGAAAAATCCTGCTTTTTCAAGAACTTGATTCAGCTTTATCAGCTGCTTAACTTTCTTCTTTGCAATTATTTTCTTCTTCCCTGTTTTAACTTCTTTTACAAAATTATTAATAACATTTTTATACGTAATTCATATAATTACAATGATATAATATGCAAGTGAACAATAAACTCCGATGCTAGCCCTTTTTTACAAAAACTCGTTATTTAAATCAAGTCGAAGCTAAATATTAAATCCTATACTAAAAAATATGTACGTTAAAGAAATCTGACAATGACACAGTGTACATTTTTATGTACGTGTTACGTGCAATGTGCTTTACATAGTTTTCAAAAATGTTAACGTTAACACAAGACTTTATGGTATTATGATACGGGGTACACTGTGGCGTGACCCATGAAGTCATCAACTTTGTGTCGGTTGTCGGCACCAACAGTGACCTAGTGACCGCAATATCAGATCTTGGCCGTTGGATCAAGTCAACTAACTATAACAAATGAATTGTGCAGTAAAATTATTAACATAAGCCCCCGTATTTAGCTGGCAAACGAGGTGGGCCTTTTGTTTTCCTGTACATAATTATTTTAAGAGTAAATTACAAAATGGTGACTCAACTTTACCCGCTTTTGCATTTTGGTAGTCGGAATTTCAAATTTGCTATGTAGTGGCCAAATATTAGTTTTATATTTCAAAAAGGTAGCCCTAACCACCTTTTTAAAATATAAAACTAATATTTGGACACTATTTTGTAAATTTGAAATTTCAGCTATCAAAATGTAAAAGCGGGTAAAGTTGAGCCACCACTTTGCAATTTACTCTTATTTTAATTACGGGGGAAAATATTAAACAAAAATGAAGCCTTTATTAATTGATTGGGCCATATATTAGATTGAGAGAGATATATGCTAAATCAGCCTATATATTAATACACTGTCGGTTCATTATTTTAAAGAATATGATGTCAAATTATAATGACAATGATTCGTAAAGTTTAAACTGTTATACTACTAAAAATTTAAAAGAGCAATTTGAACAAATATTTAGGAAAATTTCTTCTCCAGGTAATTTGTAATTTTAAAAAAAGTGTATATGAATATTAAATGCTCTAGGTTTGCCATGTTAGGAAAACATGAGTAAATCTGTTTTAAAAAATTAAAATTTTCCTCTCAGATTAAATATTTCCAATTCTGAATCTATTTAATAGTTCAGTTTTATAATGAATAAATAATTCTAATTTTATTAAACCAAATATAATATAAAAAAGAATGGTATCAGAGAATCTCTAATTATTGTTATTTAGTAAGAGCATCTCCTATTATCGTGATTTGGTACAGCATCAAAATGTAATTGGGGTTTGAAGAACCAAAAAATCGCTCCAAAATCTTAAACAAGGGAGTAACAATTAGAGGTATGTTCACATCTACTTAAATGTTAGTCCAGCAAGGGGGCCATTTTGCTATGCAGATATGTCATTGTAATAATGTTTTTTTGTAAAGTATCGCCAAAAAGGAGCATGTTATTAAATCATATGCTATCAGAAATAATTATATACTTACATCCAATTGAATAAAACAAGAGGGCCACAAATTTGGGAAGAAAAAATTACAATAAACAAAATGTTTTTGTACGTATTTAGAAAATAAACAAATTGTTGTTACATTTGGTATTTACCCTTATTCAAAATGCATGCAAAGCTGCGGAAAGAGGAAGATAAAAGAAATATATATGACCTGTTTGTTTATAAGTTACTTACGACTTATAATCCGGCATAATTTATTGATGAGTGATTGTCGACTCAATTCCTAAGTCAAATTTATAATTTATAAGCTGATAAATTATTTATTAGTAACGACGTATTTTTTTCTCATCTTATTTTGATTTTTTATTAGCTCAAGTTTTAAGACAGTTGTTTTAAAATATTAATCTAAATTTAATATTCACAAATTAAGATAATTATATTTAAAAATTATTTATTTTAATTTATTTAAATTAAAAAATTTCTGACTTGCAACTAAAATTAAAACACTTAACTAACTTATTAAAATTAATTTAATTATTAAGTCATAGGTAAGATTTCCCAAACGGGCACGTAGTACCTTGAGAGGTGGATAAGATTCTCAAAAATTGCATGTACATGTAGTGATCTCTTTAAAATACGGGTCCATTGGGACAATCATGTCTTAGTGTAACAGTCTGCACTTCCGGATTATTAATTCCAAATCAAAATTAAAATAAAATATAATTTACCAATCCAAAATTCTATTACAAAAATCACTATTATAAATGCGCAGTTAAAAGCGGAAGTCCAAAAGTCATTCTAGTACAATCCTTAAGTCCTCGAACTCTAATCATATCCAACTCGAATCTTAGACAAAACCTGAAATATTTAAAAGATGAGCGGCAAAGCCCAGCAAGAAATTAATCGATCTAACTAGTAGGCCAAGCAACATGAACACATATAACAAAATACGATAACATATATGATACAATATACAAAATAAACACTTTCGATATACATTTTTATTCTTATTAGATACACACAATACACATACCACGTAAACAACAATAATTCAAAATCTACAATTCATGCCACGACCACTACAACCCGGTGATAACGACCCTACATTTTCACAAAACTGTCACTACAATCCGGTGACTAAGGCCCTAAGTTCTTATTCGATATTTTCACAAACCATGACACAAATCAGAGATCCAAAATTATCGCCTATACACCACACATACATCTCGATATATATTCTATAACACATAATACTTTCAAATATATCATCACTTAACCCATGTTTTCATAATGAAATACATATACATAACACAGTTTTAAAAACACTAGCAAGATCGATCGAAACTTACCTCAAATCTGAACCAGATCTGAAATTACCATTTTTGACCCTCTAAGCGACGTTTTCTTGGAAAACACAAAGCAAGAAAGTTGTAGAGAACGAAAAGATCTTTCCGAAAAGTCTAGAAACAGCGAATTCTGAATTATGATGAATTTTCTACGAATTTTACAAGACTGTTGATTTATGCTTTTATAATTAAAACGAGGAAAACGAATAGGATCTATTTATAACGATACAAAATCTTATTTCTTAACCTACAAGTTATCCATATTAGAATTTGATCTAAATTTTAAACTCATTAGTCTAATTCAATTTTAAATCCTAGTCCTTATCTGATTTTAATCTTTTTGATTCCATTATTCTATTAATAATCTAATTCCAAAAAATTACGGGATATTACAGTTAGGGATCGTTTAAATAACACGATATTCCAGGAATGTGAGATCTATATTTCAACGGCCTGGATTGAAGATTTTTTTTAGCTTTCGCTATAAATATTCGCGAAAAGGACTTTTTCCTTTCCGCTATAAATATCTGCGACAAGGAAAAAGTCCTTTCCGCGGATATTTATAGCGAAAGGTAAAAAAAAATCCTTTAATATGGACCCTCAAAATAAAGATCTAAGGGTTGGGGAGCAGTATGTTAGATAAGATTTTTTTAACACGTGATTGTTAGAGTATCTCCAATGGGATTGGCTAAATTGGTTGGCTAAATTATGAAAAATACTGATTATCTAAAAGTTTGTTGAACCTGTAAGGTGTTGTGCCCCAATGTGAATGGATATAATGAATGGCTATAATTTGAAATTTGAAATTAGTGCATTATTATTGTTGATGTAGTTGTTGTTATTCTTGTTGTTGTTGTTATTATTGTTAGTATTATTATTATTATTAAAAATAATAATAATAATAATAATTACTATAATGTTATTATATTATAAATAGATAATATGATTGAAAATATGAGAGAATAAAAACCCTAGATAAAGTCAAATTCATTCTTAGCTTTAGAATACTCAATAATGGACAACATCACGCGAATGATTTTTGATATCATCTGTGCGGAGGAAGAAGAACACGAAGCAAGAATGAGAATGGCTACCACTTATCTTCATCATCGACAACAAATAACAAATTTAATCTCACATCATGGTGGTTCTACAATAAATAATCGTATGATTAATCGTAACAAAGAAGAAGGTCACACTAGACTATATCAGAATTATTTTTCTGATACACCTACATACACAGAAACACAATTTCGTAGAAGATTTCAAATGCGTAAATCATTGTTTTTACGAATTGAACAAGCAGTTGTAGCTCATGACAATTATTTTACTCAACAAAGTGATGCTGTGGGAGTTCCTGGATTATCATCACTTCAAAAAGTGACAGCCGCACTTCGAATGCTTGCATATGGAACTGCAGCTGATTCCATAGATGATTATGTGTGTATTAGCGAAAGTACAGCTATAGAGAGTCTAAAACGATTTGTTAAATCGATTGTGGAAATATTTTGGAGCAGAATATTTGAGACGACCAAATAATGAAGATGTGTCTAAATTATTAGTAGAGAACGCAAAAAGAGAATTTCCTGGAATGCTGGGAAGTATCGACTATATGCACTGGAAGTGGCAAAATTGCCCAACTGGTTGGCAAGGTATGTATACGGGCCATGTTCACGAACCAACAATTATTTTAGAAGCAATAGATTCAAAAGATTTGTGGATTTGGCATTCATTTTTCGGGTTACCATGATCGTTGAATGACATCAATGTATTAGACCGATCTCATCTGTTCGAAGAATTGGCAGAAGGGCGTGGACCTCAAGTAAAATATACTATCAGCGGAAATAACAAGGGATATTATCTTGCTGATGGTATATATCCTTCTTGGCCAATATTTGTCAAAACTATTACAAAACCTCAAGATAACAAAAGAAAGTATTTCGCAACTGCACAAGAATCTGTTAGAAAAGATGTGGAGAGAGCATTTGGAGTGTTGCAATCTTGATTTGCAATGGTTCGCGGTCGATCACGATTTTGGGATGTAGAGACAATGAAATATATTATGACAGCTTGCATAATTTTGCACAACATGATCATCGAAGATGAAAGGGATTTACAACTAGAAGAAGAATACTATGATACAGATGTTAAAATACCAATTGTTATTCTGAGTCGCAATGATCCAAATAACTTTAGAGAATTCATAGTTATGCATGCGCAAATTCGAGACAAACAAGCTCATATTCAATTGCAAAATGATCTTGTAGAGCATCTTTGGAAATTCCATGGCGGTGACATGAATTAAATATTTTTAGAGTACCTTCTTTCATAATTTTCTATTTTTCTTTCATAATTTCCGATGTACTTTGCTTTATGACAATACGTATGTTTAATTAATAATATAAGCAAATTAAAGTTCAATACATAATAGCCTCGTATTTAACTGCAAATTACATCAAATACACAAAATAAATTAAACTATGGTGCTCAAGATCCTAGCTTTAAGGGCATCATAATATTTTGCTTGATCTGGAACCAATATACTGGTGTCCATTGCCATGATGGAGGCTTCGTAAATCTGTCTTTCTCGCGCCTCCTTCTGACTTTCCCGCTCCTCATTGGCTAAGCGAAGTTGCAATTGTTCCTTTTGTAATTGCATTATTTCCTTCTGCCTTTCCTACTCCTCTTTTTGTATTTGCATCATTTCTTTCTGCAGTTGCAAACTCATGTTAATCTATTTACTTCTTGAAGACGCAATAACTAATGCATCTTTCTGCATTGTTTTAAGAAGTTCCATGCTTTCCGCATCCGTTGCTTCATATGCAGCTCTTTTCATCTTCTTAGCAGCTTTTCTTCCAATTGCACGTTCCAATCCTGATTTAGATTCCACTTCATGGTTGGTAGAAAGTGGATCATCAATAGACACTTGATTGTCCCTTGCAGTTGTCTTGGTTTTTTGGCCAAAGTAGCTGCATATTTGGGTGAATGTCGCAACTCATGTCAATGTCGCATCAAAGTGAATTTTTCTTTAATTAGAAGCTCGTACATTTCCATAGCTTGTCCTATCTGCCAAAGAAATCACAATAAGACTAGTTTAAGAAAGGGCTATTCTTTATTGTACAACATTATCTGATCAAACTCTAGTTTTTAGCAGTTATCTGATCTGAACTATAAAAGATAAACAAAACCAGATTATACATTTTTACTAAAGTTGGCATGCCTGATTGGACAGGTACACATAATCATAACAAGCAGGGATTAGTTCGATCAAGTTTAATCCTAACACTTTTAACAGCTTCCATATAAATAATAAATAAGAAAACTTAAGATTCTGCGGAACATTATAGAGCAGGTTTTGCAGAAGATAAAATGTTCACCATGTAACTTTGAGGATGCGCTAAAGCTTGTGGATGACATGATGCAATAATGAAAAGGTAAACGAAGCTGCGCATAAGTGATTAAGGCAATCTAAGCCGCAAATATGATTTCTGATCAAATAGATCAAGTGTACCTTCATTTGTAGATATATACCAACACATTCACACCAATAATATGTATAAGAAGCAACAAGAGGACTGAATCATGTATAAGAAGCAAATACCAAAAACTGATTTGATGAATGGTCTTTTTGGCCTATTCGTATTTTCCTCACTCGGCTGCATATAGAGAAAAATAACTCACCTGCTCCGAGTTTGATACCAGGTGTATTACATAGGCCATAGTCAATTACATTATACACCTTACTGTCAACCTTCAATACCACCTGCGAGTAACAAGATTATAAAGTTCGGAATTCATTTTTCACTTCTAGGAATTTTAGCTTTGCCCTTTCATTGAGGCAGTCGAATCATCTATTGATATGTGGTAATAATATTATGCACTGCAAATTCTAAAATAAATGTAATATTAGTCTAGTTTTTCCTAATAGTATATATTAATATAAAAAAAATCTTATAAGGCACATCATTAAGCATTACAGAGCTTATGGAATCGTTATAGTGAGACAGCTTATGAAATAATATTTTAGTGAGGTAGACAAATAACTCTGCAAGAAATACTGATTACTAGAAATTAAACCTTGGATGAATGAGATTAATTAGCTATCAGGTTAGATATAAGCAACAAGGGGAGAGAAGAAACCGAATATCATACACATGACACATCATGTCTCAACATCAAGTGAATGAAATTAAGGCATAGATGTCCATGTATTAAATTTCTGTACTTCTAAAACAAAAGAGATACTGGCCCAGGTAGCTACATTTACAGCTTTAACAATTGATAGTCTTTGCCAAAATATTTATGGTCCTATTCCCTTGGCGATTGTCAATCATTAGAGTTCACAGATTTAAATACCAACTCTTTTGATCTTCAAATCATTACTAGTTCTACTCTCATTCATATCTTCAAAACTCAAAGAAACTATAGTTTTCAAAGACAGCGCCATGATCATATCAATGTTCAGTTCATTTGATGTTGTATTTACCGAATCTTTTGGCCAAAAAGTTGGTTTTACTTGGCCGCTTGTGTCAACTAAAGATGATTAGACTTCTTCGTCATGATCTCTGATACCCCAGCTTTAAGATGATCATAAGGAAAGTAAAGTGGGAGAAATAACTCACCTGCTCTTTGTGATTATTTTAATAGACCAAATTTAGAAAAGTTTTAAGAGTTGTCTAATAAATCATCATTTCTAAGTTCTAAAACAAGTTCTAAAATAGATGATGATAAGTGCACCAAAAATTTAAAGCTATCGCGAAAGTCTGTGTATGAATCTTGTATCTTAAGCAGCTATGGCACTGGTTGACAAAGCCGGAGTTTCTTAATTCTTTCAGGGCTGACACTCCAAAGGTAGGGGTGGGGGTTCTTGCACACCCTAATCGACGGGCCTGATTATTAGTCAAATGTGCAGCAATGCCCTGACGAACTCCATAAGGATAAATATGCATTAGGCCATGAGGGGTATTTTGAGGTACAACCCAACTTATTATCCACTACTGCACATTGCTTGTACAAAGTAAAATGGGCTTGTTTGATCGACTTTTAAGGAACTTAAATGTCAAAAGTTTAATTTGATTTCATATAAATCTCTGCTCTCGGCAAGATGTTGCTAAGCAAATGTCAAATCTAAACAAGACCAACTGAACATCAATTGTCTTATTTAAAAATAAAATTATAAGAGCACATAGAATACATATATGTTATGCCATAGCTTAATATCTTCTAAATTTCTAATATTATTAATACATATATGTTATGCATCGAAGCTCCATGCGACACCAATAACACAAGGTCTTAAAAATCAAAATTCTCAAATTTCTCTAGTTCAGTTTCGATTAAGACATCATTCTAATCAAAATAAATTGCATTACTTTATCAAATTTCTCTGACTAAAAGACATTTTAGGTTGTTCATATAACATTGTCAGTCTAGAAAATATAATTCATTCTGCATATCATAGATAAAACATCACTACTATACAACAGTTATAATGAAAATAAAGATAAAATTATGTGAAAAAGTTATTGCAGTTACACGGATGTAAAGGTACGAAATTGGTACCTTATTTTGCTCAGTAATACCGCTTTGATTTTTTCCACTAATTTAATTTTAGAACCTAATAAACTTGCTTCAGAGGTATTAATTGCGGACCATCGATTACACAACGGCGTAGGCGTTCGATCACTTTCAAAATGTTTATGTTCATGGAAATAGCTCCAAATTCTATTCCAGTAAGTACTTTGTGTCTGATTGTTATCTTGCACCGGGTCCATGCTCACGTTTAGCCAACCGAATAAAAGTAACATATCCTCTTCAAATAAAAAGTTCTTTGATTGACCTTTTTTTTTGCTTGCTTGGTGCTTGTTGACTGTGCTCCTGGGATGTAGGGGGTGGTTGAGAGTAAAAAACTTCCTCAGCTTCATTGTATGCGCCATGATTGAGTAATGAAATAAAACTAGTGTTCATTTGTATTAATCAAGTAGATTGGCTGCAAATATGAAAGTTGAGTAATCACTAGTAACTAATAGACAATAACAAATTTTTGTATCCAATTAGGTAGTATCAACCACCAGCATCACATATAATTGCAAAGCAAAGAATTCTGATTAACTATAATTTTCTAATACACTCCAATAATAAAATCTATGTTATAATGTCACTATCATTTACATTAGTTGATTAAAGTCATGTATAAGAACAAAGATGTAACCAGTTTATACATATGAATAGATCAGAGTTTTTAATTTCAGTCTCAAGCAAGCTAAAGAACACATACAGTAAGCAACCAAAATGATTTAGTGTAGTAAAAAAGAGGAAGCTAACGGTCACTGTTATCACTACTAATCACAACCAAAATTAGTCCTACTTTCATCAATATTACAACCACCACCAATATCTATCACAGTCAAAAATGAAAGTACTTAATCTAATTGTATAATCATATATATAAACATGTGAAATGGAAGTTGAAGGACCCAATCAAATTACGACTTTATATAATGAAAAAAAGAGCATAGCGAGTAAACTAGTTCATCTTATTCTACCCAAGCATGATATAGAGAGTAAAATAAAGGTCTGGTGCCTCTAATTCTAATTCTAATGGGTTGACAAATTCATACATACATATCTATGAATAAAAAGGAGAGGGGAAGCAATTGCAGTCGAGTTTTTATACCTTTTTTGTCACATGAATATCAATCTCCGAGTAATTAGACAAAGGAAACCTAATTTGATAGCAATTAAATAAGCGACACACCCCATTTGCAAGATAATTAAGTGGCGGGAGAAGGGAAAATATTTTGCCGGGAGAGGAAAGAAATTATCGGGGATGACATGGAAATTTTTGCAGATCTGTAGCAGATCAATATATATAGCCAATATTTGAGGTTGGCTAAAAATTTAAGCTAATGGGAATGTTCCATTGGAGTGCTGTTTTTTTTACAAAATTTGTATAATTTCTAATTTTGGTAATTTATTTAAATTTTTAGCTAAGGGTTCTCTCCCATTGAAGATGCTCTTAAGGATCTAAACCCTTAGAATAGATCTCAATTCAATTGAACGTGAGCTTCATTAGTTTGTTCCTCAGCATTTGTATGAATGTACGACCGGGAAGAGTGAAGGCTTCGTCCATATATTTGAATGAAAATTTTATTTTTATGGCACATTCATTTAATTTTGGATAAAAAGGGCATAAAATCTACTTTTTACGGAGTTCTGCCACAGACACCAAAAGTGGCGTTCTGGTGTTATTTTCTTATTTTTTCCCTCTTCTCCTCCAAGCTGCCTTGGTTTGTACATATTTTGTAGGGATAAAACTTAGTCTAAGTTCCCGATTTTGAACTCTCATATTAAATTTAATAAAAAAATTGGTTTACTTTTTTTTGGCAAGTAATATAAACCAATTTTTAGTAGATATTTTTATTTTAATTTAAAAATTATTTTTTATGGTTTTAGTGGTTTGGAAAGGGTATAACGGGGGAATATGATTTTTTTGGCGATGACTAGTAATCATGAATTTTAGAAGTGAATTTCAACACAATATATAAAAATGTTATTTATTTAATATAGACTTACATTTAATATATTGTGAGCATTAAAAATTAAAAATATTTCAAAAAAAATAGAAAACATAGCAATTTGTAGCGTCTAAAAACGGTACAGCATCAAAATTTTAATAAGCCTAACGATTAAAAGTAATGAAGATGTACATGCCGTTAATATGTTGTTAACCTTGCTGATTTTTAACTAATTATGTACGCTATTAAAATGATAAATTAAAATGTCAAAAATAAATATTAAAATTATTGATATATTTTGTACACTTTTATTTTATTGGCTAAAAGTAAAAACTAAAATTTACTATAAAAATTATTAGTACATGCAAATTAAAATTATTTATACATGTGTATATACACGTTTTGATTTGATTTCATATAATATTTTTAGTCAGTTCTGAATAAATTTATTAGCAATTATTTAGTATTATCTAGCAGGAAGAAGATCTTCAAATATAAGATATATTAAATTATTTTTTCGAATATGCTTATAGAGTTAATTTTTTTTAATTTTTACTACAAATCATAGAATAATGAAACATATAGAGTTCGGTTTAAAATTTAATAAAATAGTTTCTATAGTATAAAAAATTAAAAGTAGTGAATAGTAAAATTAGGAGTTTTGATTTACAAAGAATTGTAAAATCTTAAAATATTAGATTGCATCAAGTTTATTTAGCTATTTCGTGATAGTATTTAACCTTGAAAAACACTTTAATTTATTTTGAATATTTATTCAAAATAAAAATAAAATTGGTGAAAATCAGTTTAGATTTTAAATCTCCCATTAAATTGGATGATAGTAAAATTATAGATTATTTTGAATATTATAAAATGTTGAATTTTTATCAATAACATTATAGCTTTATATTTAGTTATATTATTATATACTTTTCATTCATTGTACCTATTTGATTCTAAACCTTTTTTATTTTCAATGAATTTGTTCACTGATTTCATGACTTCCCTTCCCAAATTGATAGTTTCATTTTTAATTTATGGATTTATTATTTTACACACTTCTTTTAGTCCAAAAGAATATCATGTTTTCTAAATTTTTTTAAAATAAATTTTTAATAATCAAAATATAGTAAATGTACTTTTATATCAAACAAATAATATTTTTATATATTGTGTACAACTACACTTCTAAAATTCATGAATCTGAGTTCTCGTCAAAATATGCACATTCCCACATTATATTATTTTTCAAGCTACGAAAATTATATATAAATAAATTTTTAATTAAAATAAAAAATTCCTACATACTATAGATTAATATCACTTGCTAACTAAAAAAATTTGAGAGCGAAACTAAAATTTATTAATTTAATAAAAAGATGTAAAAAACATGATCTTACTAATTATTTTAAAATTTATTAATTTAATAAAAAGATGTAAAAAACATGATCTTACTAATTATTTTACAATTACAACTATCTTTTGTCCAAGCCAACTAAGGGGAGAGGAGGTTTTTTATTACTCCAGAATTTTAACCATTTAAAGGGCCCTTTGCATTTTTGGAAAAAAAATCAATACTATTTTTGAAAATTAAACACAAAAATGTGCAAAAAAGGGACGGGACCGAATAGAAGACTCTTGTCTTTTTCTTACTGTACTTGTGCTACATATGTGTCTGCTCACACTCACGGTCTGCAGCATTTATGTCGAGGTTGATAATGATAGGAAGGCTTGGCCTTAGGGCACATCTATCAATGCAAATGTACTATCTCGTTCTTTTTATTTCTCTCCGTTTGTTTTTTGCACGTATTTTAATGTTTAAATATCGTATAGTTGTGTAATATTATTTTTGAATTTTTTTTTCTGAGTAAAAATTTAATGTTAAAATTTTTATTCAGAAAAAAAATTCAAAAAAAATATTATACAACTATATTATATTTGAATATTGAAATACGTACAAAAAGTAGACGTAGAGAAATGAATGGGACGAGGGAGTACATATATTTACCACACTAGTCTACTACAACAGTTCAATTTAACAAAAAAAAGGTGCAATAGTTAAGAGTATGTTGAGTGGCGGGGTCACTTCCCCCTTCCAACTTACACATTCTTACCACCTCACACCCAAATGATTTTATAAAAAAAGTGATCCCCATTTATCCAATGCTAGAAACCCACTTCTCGTTGAACACAACAAAATATTAAATTTAAACGTTATAATTTAACGATTCTCGTTGAACTGCGAGATATGCTCAACCAAGTCATTTTGAAGCTGACGATGTGCCCGTCTATCACGCACTTGCATACTGTTTTGAATATATGTTTTGTACGAGACAGAGGGTTCTTCACCAAAAGTTGGTTGCGATAGACCATTTGTTGCATCGCCATAAGTTGGCAGTGGACCAAATCGAGTGGCATATGTGTCCCTCTCGTCTTCAACAATCATATTATGTATTATGATGCATGCCCTCATGATTCTCCCAAGATCTGCTATGTCCCAAAAGCGTGATGGACCGCGTATAATTGCGAAACGGGACTGTAACACACCAAACGCTCGTTCAACGTCTTTTCGTTGGCTTTCTTGATATTTTGAAAATAATTTCATTTTCTCACTTTGGGGACGGGGTATCGTTTTAACGAATGTTGCCCATTTAGGATATATTCCATCAGTTAAGTAATACCCCATATTATAATTATTTCCATTGATAGTATAATTTACCTCTGGAGCACGACCTTGTAGGAGATCATCAAATACCGGTGACCGATCTAAAACATTTATGTCATTATTTAACCCAGAAACTCCAAAAAATGCATGTCATATCCATAGATCAGATGAAGCAACCGCTTCCAATATAGTTGTTGCAACTCCTTTATGACCACTCATGAACATTCCCTTCCATGCTTTTGGACAATTTTTTCCATTGTCAATGCATGCAATCAATACTTCCCATCATACCAGGAAAGCCACGAGCATCACCCATCTGTAATAGGCGTTGCACGTCATTCGAGTTCGGCTTTCGCAAATATTCACCCTCAAATATTGTAATTACATTGGATACAAATTTTTTCAAGCATTCAACGGCAGTACTCTCTCCAATACGAACGTAGTCATCAACAGTGTCAGCATATATACCGTATGATAACATACGCATTGCCGCAGTGCCTTTTTGTAAAGGTGATAAACCTTTTCTGCCCACTGCATCAATTCTCTATTGAAAGTATGGATCATAATTTGAAACTGCATCCACAATACGGAGAAAGACATGTCTTCCCATACGAAATCTTCGTTGAAATATATTTTCTGGATATACTGGATTTGGTGAAAAATAATCATTCACTAGACATTGATGATCTGCTTCACGATCTCTGTAAATACATTTCCGAGGCGTGGATGTTGAACTCTGTCCATATATTTTATGAAAAAATTTGACTCGGCGATTGTCTTCAGTGTCATCACAAAACTCTTCAATAAATTCTTCAATGAACTCTTTAGTGAAACTTTCAGGTGTAGGTGTTTGATTCACGTTGATGTGAATTGAATGAACTGATAGATCTAGTTTATATAAAACGTAAAAACGAATATATTCTAACGGCAAGCTTACAACAAATAAAAACAAATGCTAGCTTCCAACAGCTAACATACAAACAAATAAAAATAAATGCTAGCTTCTAACAGCTAGCTTACAATAGAATAAAAACAAACTTTAGTTTCTTGCCATAATTTTCTCAAGGCATGAGCCTTCCGCTGAGCGTCATTCATTTTAGTAGTATCTGCCATAATGACTTGTAAATCCATCTCAGATTGTTTCGCCTCAAGCTCCCTTATTCGAATGTCATTTAATTTATCCATTATGTCCATTTTTCTTTCGTGATTAATTTGTAAAGATTCCCATTCATCAACTTCTGCAGCTCTGGCCTTCCCTTTTCCCTTTCTTTTAGTTGCAGCTTTTATACCAAGGGGACGAACCAGTTCAAATTCTCCGGATGTTGGTGTATCGTTATTTCCTTCAGATGAGTAAGCTCCACAACTACTTATTTTAGTTCTTTTAGAACTTGCATTAGTTGGAGGAGTTCTCCACTTTGGATGTCTACGAAGCTCACGCCAATGAAGCTCAAAGTTAGACTTTTTCTTGTAATTAATTAAATGATCTTGGTGAGCTTTCTCAATTATATTGTCCAAATTTGAACCGCTCCCGATTTTTCGCTGAGCCTCATCATAACATGCACCAAATTTCTGAGCACCTTCATTTATTCTTTTCCACCTTTTTTTTCATTGCCACAACTCCTCTTTTAATGACACCAGGATTATCTTCTTCACAATATTTATGAATTTGCTCCCAAAATGCTTCGGCTTTTTGATCAGTACCGACTAGTGGATCAATTGACACATTCAACCATGCACTTATTAAGAGTTTATCTTCAACCCACCTCCACTGACCGGTAATTTCTCGTAAATCTTCAGTTTCTTCACAATCATCATTTAAATCGATAATGTTTTCGTGACCAAAAGCCGGCACTTGCGCACGTGGAGAATTTTGACTATTGGTTGGTATTTGTTGAGTTTCAAATTGTGGATTTGAAAACGGAGGAAATGAAAATTGAAAATTCTGAGATAATGGAAACTGAGAATTCTGAGAAAATGGAAATTGGTATGGTGAATTCGGATTTTGAGAATTGAAATTAAAATTTTGTGGGTTTGCAAAATAGGAATTTGGATATGGGTATGGAAATTGAGGGTTTGAATTTTGAGAATTTGGAGGTGGAGGATTGTTGGAATTGTTTGGACTCATATTTTTCCATTTTTTTTATATTTATGAGAATGTAAAGATTATGAATAAGATATGAGAATTGAGTATTTATAGGAAAAAAATTATGACCGTTTTAAAATTTACGTTACAAATGTTTACGTTAGATTAACGTTACAAAAGCAAAACAGAGCTGTGTAAACTAGAAAAGTAAAAGCAGTGAATGATTCTGAGTACATCATTTCTATCAACATATATTAAATTAATCAAATGGGACAGTCCCATCATGGAGGGACTGCCCATTTTGCTTCTTTTTCCTCCAACGGCAAAGTAGACCCATTTTACATCTTATGACCCAGTTCACGTGGCCCGAGGCAGAAGCAACCCCACGTTGCTGTTGCTCTAACTATACTAGCTTACAACCCGTGCGATACACGGGTCTTGGTTAGTATTTATATATTTTATTTTTTTGTATGTAATTTTATTAAAATTTAATAGAAATATTTAAATAATAATAATGATTATATAGTTATAATTTCAAGTTAGGTTCAAATAGTATATTATTGATGAGATCTTATTCGTATATAACAATATAAATGTTTATTGTTGGTGAGTGAACCAACGATAACGATTCCCGACTCGTACTTATTCATATTAGAATAACCTGAATTCCATATCTTTCCTTGATTGATCTGCATATTTCCTTTAACGGTCTTGTGCTGCTATCAATCTCTTCTGGATAACTTCAATAACTTCCTTCGTCTGTTGCACCAATTCAGGTCTAAGTATTTTGCGTTCTCCTACTTCGTCCTAATATACGGGAGATCGACATTTGTGTCCATAAAGAGCTTCATAGGGTGACATCCCAATACTGGCGTGATAACTGTTGTTGTAAGCAAATTCTACCAAAGGTAAATGTTTGTCCCAACTTCCTTTGAAATCAATAGCACAAACACGTAACATGTCTTCGATTGTCTGGATTGTTCTTTCGCTCTGGCCGTCCGTCTGTGGATAGTAAGCCGTACTCATATTCAGTCTCGTTCCCAAACATTCTTGAAAACTCTTCCAAAATCTTGAATTAAATCTTGGATCTCGATCGGATACGATAGACACAGGGACTCCATAACAAACTACGATTTCTTTTAGGTACATATAGACTAACTTATCTAGTGAAAATCTTTCATTTATAGGCAGAAAATGAGCTGACTTGGTAAGTCTATCCACTATAACCCAAATGGCATCATGATTGGCTTTCGTCCTTGGTAATCCGACTATGAAATCCATGGCAATATGCTCCCACTTCCACTCTAGAATCTCCAATGGCTGCAACAATCCACTTGGTCTCTGCTTTAACTCTCTGACATGTTATAATGACTCGTATATTTTAATATCTAAATGTGTAATTATTGAGTGATTAAATAAATAAAATATGTGTATTGGATTTGACCGCTATGTGTTTTATCATTATTATGTATGTGTGATTTTTGGGTGTACTGGGTTGTCCTCGTAATTAATTACAGACTTGTATTGAATTATTTTCACTTTTAAAAGTGAATTTAATACAAGTTTATTTGTGTGAATATGTGAATTGTCTCTAAAAAAATTTTATGACTTTAAAATCTCAATATTTATTTTTGGGATTTATAAAATTTAGAAGTCAATATTTCATCAACTATTTAACCCTGTATGATTTTTTGATTGCATTTATTTGAAAATTTTGTATTTAATTCCCGAATTCTTCAAAAATTATGAAACTCATATTTATTTAAGTTGGGAATACTTCGGGAATTTTAAAATTATTTCGGGAATTTTCGGGATTAATTTCACCCGCGCGTCTATTCGTTTAATTGATAAAAGCAGGTATGAATTGTGTTTCGAAAATTATTTTAAAATTACGAAATTCATGTATTTATTAATTTCGGGATTTTTATAATATTTTAAGACTAGTTTCGTGATTTTTTTGAATTTGTTTCAAGTGTAGCTTGGTTAGTTAATTGTTAAACGCGGGCATGAGTTGTGTTTTAAAAGCAGCTTAAAAACTATGAAAATTTTATTTTAGTAATTTCAAATTATTTATGATATCTTAGGTCTGTCTCGAAAATTTTTGGATCAATTTTAGTGTGTAATATAATTATCGATAGATTGCGAGTCAGTATCGAGCAGGCTTCGTTTGGATGTAAAGACAAAACACGTGTCCTTTTATTGGACACGTGGTTTGTGCTCAGGAAGGGTGAATGAATAATCCCCTTTTTCTTCTTACTGTGCGGGCTGGACATCAAATTTTGGGGGAGGTTTCTCTAATCTCTCTCCCGAAGGAATAGATATATACACTATGCATATGTATATTTACGCTCTCGGCTTCATCTTCCTTTTGATGTTTCGCTGCTGCAGTTCCTTTCTATGGTACTTGCCGCCGTTTCTGTTTTTATTTCTGATGACCTTGTCACCGGTTTTCCCACCCCTGTGCGTGAACACACGCGTGTGTGTGCGCTTGATGTTGTTCAGTGTTTTTTATTCTGTGTCCCTTATTGCCTTGCTTTACTGCTACTCTGCTATTTTCTGGCCGCCACTGGATTTTTCCGGTGAGGTGGCCTTGGAGTGGGTTGCGGGTATTGTTATTGCTGCCTGGGTCTGTGTTGTTTTCCGATTGTGCAATTATTAATCGTTTTATTTATTTTATTTTCTGCAGAAAATTGATTTTAGTGATTTCGTGAAATAAAATAAATTATTCGTGCGGGAAAATGGTTTTAATAATCGGCGAAATTTGGCGTTGGAGACCCGGGAATTTATCGGGTACCCGCGAAATTTTGCCGCCCTCCGCGATGAATTTCGATGAGCGGGCGGTGGACGGTGATGACGTTGTTCTGAGTCCCACAGATTAATAAATAAATACGAGTATAAATATAAGATCTAATAATAATAATTAGTTGGTTAAATCGGTGTTTGGGATTTGTGAAATGGATTTCAGTTGTATTGGTGGAATGAATTATTGGATTGTTTGTTGTTGTGATTTTTGCGTCGAGTTGTTCGACGGGTAAGCCGATAAACAGTGGAGGAGCTGCCCCAATTTTTGGAAATTAAATTCAGAAATTCGGGACATACCATGTAATTATCGGAACGTCGAACGAGTATAAATAAGTATATACATATATTCTGTGTGGAACGTGATTGTATGTTGTGGTAAATATTCTGTTAAAACTCAATAACCCTAATTTCGTAAAATGACGAGTATACATATTTCCTGAAAACAAACACCGAACCAATTTCTGAGAACGTGAACCCTAATTGTTGTGTGTGTTATTATAATATGAATAAGTACGAGTCGGGAATCGTTATCGTTGGTGTTTATATTATAATATAAACACCGAATATGAAAACTTATTTGTATCTTTATAAATAATATAAATGTTTGTTATTAATGGGATTCGAGTCTGAGAACTTTGTTATTTCTAGAGAACTAACAATGAGATTTACAGAAGGGGGGTTGAATGTAAATCTCAAAACTTTTTCAAGTTTTGAGCAGTTTATAAAGACTGTGTGTTCAAGATGAACAAGTGTGTGAATTGCTTTAAGCTGATACAGACAGATATATATTCAAACACAAATGTAAAGAACACAATAAACCTTTAAAAACTTTTCTGGTGGATTGTTGTTCCACCAGAGATGGTATTTCAGAAATTCTGTGATCTAAGAATTTGATCACAGCTGCATCCTAGTACAAACTAGATAATTTTCTCTCAAGATTTTTCTAAACAGCTCTGGAAAAATTCTTATCTAATTACTAGCTACTACTTGGTTTATATATTACCAAGTTTACAAGTGAAGACATGGATATATAAAATAATAAAGTAAGATCTCCACTTGTTTCTTCTCCAGTTCACTCCAGTACTTTGTTGACTTAATGACTCTTTATACTAGAGTAGAACGGCTGCTTTTTCTGATGTTCCTGAAATTAGGCTGCCACATTTCAGTTATCTCTGTTCACCCACGTGCCTCTGTTTGTAGGTACAACTACCACTTATCAACGGTTAATCAACAGAACATCCGTTGAAGCTTTCATCCGTTGATTCACTCATCCGTTGAAGGATGTTATCCGTTGAAGCTTTAGAGACATCCGTTGAAGCTTAGCTTCTCATCCGTTGAAGGTCTTTAAGTCATCCGTTGATACCACTTCATTTATACAAAATTACAAGGCATGAAATATTTACAATTGGCCTTCCTATCTGCATATCTTCTAGTAGTCAACATGACTCATAGTTTCTCTCAACTTCTAAGAATTACATCTTAAATACAGAGACTGAAATATGCTACAACACTAGACTTATTTCTAAGTAAAGCTACACCATCAACGGATAGCCAAAGTGGTCTTATCCGTTGAGGCTACAGACACTGAATTTCTACTTAAGTGTTTTGTTAAACATATCATCAAACTAATGCACATATATTCCTAACAATCTCCCCCTATTTATGTCTATAAGAATTGTAGGCATAAATTCAGGGTTAACTTGATGATAACAAAACACTTAACAGATATATGAATTGAAACTAAGTAGAAATTTGAAAATGCTGCAAAAATGTATGTACTAGGAGGAAATTGAAGATTTACAGTATTTCCAAGGATACTCCTTTAGCCTGAGCAAATCATCTTTTTCTTCTTTGTTCCCTGGTTTTCTTTCCTAGCCCTTTGTCATTTTCCTCAATTTGGAGTTGGAGTTGTCTGAAGAATTCAGCTTCATCTTCAACACTGATATCCAACTTAGATTGCATTTCCTTGAGAGTTTCATTGCTGGCAATCTTGAGTTGGTCTTCAAGTCTGAAAAATCTTCTGACTCCTTTATCATCTCTAAATTCCATCAACCAATGAGGTGATTTGTGAATTGTAATTCCCCTTTCTTGAATGAGTAAAGTCCTGGGTAAAGCATTGGGCTCCCTCCAAGTTTTCCTTATATTGGCAATCTTGTTGAGAATTTCAGTCTTGGCAGTTCTGGTAAAGCCAGAATCCTTTTGTATAGCTGAAAAGACTCTAATCAAGGTAGAGTAGCCTTCATTCAGAATCCTGTGGAGAGGCCATGTTCTTTCCCCAGCTCCTTTGTATCTGAACACTAATCTCTCTGGTAGCTGTCTGTAAGCAGCTATTCCTCTTACATCCTCCAGCTCATCCAGATAGAGTTCAATGTCTGAAATTTCTTTTATGTCACAGATGTGAACATAATCATCTTTAGAAATGGATGGCTTAGGCTTAGGCTTTTGTTTTTGAGTGAATTTCTTAGAGGTTATGGGAGGTGTAGATTTGGGTTTTCTTTTCTGTTTCTTTGGTAGTGGAAGAGTGGTTAGAAAGGTAGGCAATTTGATGGTGTCCCAATCAATAGGTTCCTCTTTTGGAATGATTGGTTCACCATGGATGTTTATAGTGGGATTAGCAACAAGAGGTTCAGGTATGGAAGGTAGTGGTTTAGATATAGATTTGGTTACTTCAGTATTATCTTCACTCCTTCTATGTGCCTTGGCCTTTCTTCTGTTTCCCTTCTGCCATTCCTCTCTTTCTTCCATACTCTCACCAAATATACTCCCAAAAACCTCATCTAGGTTTGCAATCTTGTCTTCACCCCTGACTTCAATTCCTTTCTCTTCTTCAACTTGACTTGACTTTAGCTGTTGTTCAAGCTTTGCTTGTGCTCTTTTGTCAGCCTTTAGTTGCTTGACTTCTTCCTTCTTGGCTATTGAGAATTTGGGATGTCCTTGCATCACACATATGCTCTTTCCCTCTCTAGAGATAATAGCCCTATTTCTCCTTACAGCCTCATCCATGGTCTCTTTGAGATAAGCAATACTCCTACCTAAAAGCTTGTTCTCATCAGCTTTTGGAGGAGGAAAGTCCACTTCTTTTAAAGGATTCTTTGTAGAGTCCTTATTGGATCTTTTATTGGGCTTGAGAATTATAGCTTGTAGTTCTTTGGAAGAAGCTTCTCCATCCTTATGTCTCCCTACTGGCTTGAGCTCCATGTTGATTGGTTCAATCTTTGTGCTATATTTCACAGATGTTGATTTATCTTGTGTAGAGCCAAACAACAGTTGCAACCTTTCATCAATTCTCCTCCTTTGCTCTTTCACTTGAATTTCAGCTGCTGCTAGCTGAATCAAATCAATTCCATCAGGCTTTCCTTTGATTTGAATGATTGGAGAAGTAGTGATGGCAGGAACTAGCACTTTAGATATTTTGATTTTTGTAGATGGCTCTCCTTCCCCTTCCCTTTTACTCTCCCCCTTTTTGTTATCATCAAGGAGAGGGGTCAAGCCTTGTGCTTTTGCCAGCTGCATTAGGAGACTGGTTTGAGATTGTTGGTTGTGAAGAATGGTGGCCACAGAATCTTCAATAACTTGAACTCTGTCTTCCAACTTGGCCAGCCTTTTCTCAGTAACTGATTCCTTTTTCAATCTCAAAACCAAGTCCTGCAATGTACCATAGGGCATGACTGAATCCAATTTTTCAGAACTGTAGGATTTCAAGTCAGCAATATCCTTCCTGAGATCATCCATACTCAGATTCTGCTTTACTTGCTGCAACTTCATGAGATGCAGTGAGTCCAGGTGAGCTTGAAGGATAGCCTTGATACTTGCATGTGAAGTGTTCTGAATGGCCTGTTGAATAGTGTTGATTTGTTTGACTAAGGAGACATTGAATTCCCCTGATCTATACTCCTTTGTCAAAGCCCATTCAGGTAGATTTGGAATTGAACTAGGGCCTTCATCTCCCCCTAAGTTCATGCTTCCATCAAAAGAAACAGAGTCATCATCATCAGAATTTACTCCAAATTCCTCAGATGGCTCACCAGCTGTAGAAGGCATCTTGTTAATAGCAGCTTTATCCCTTTGAAGAGATTCTGTTGTGTGTACTAGATGTAGTGTCTTTTCTGCCTCCTCATTGCCCTGAGCAGCCAACATTTGATAGGCTGACACAGGATGAGTAAAAGTGTCAGCATCCAAGGAAATGTTATCAATTACAGCTTTGTAATGTTGCTGAAATTGTCTTTCCTTTTCAGCATCATCCACAATCATTGACTCACTAGCAATGGCTGGTTCCACCCTTATATCTACTGTACCTGCCTTTCTCTCTTTTTCTCTATTTTCTTGCATCAGGGGCTCCCCCTGGCTCACACAACTCACTCCCTCACCTTCACCTACTAAGGTGGTACTCCTCTCACTTACTTTTGCCATGCTGGAAGAAATAGCATGCATTTTTGAGCTCTCAATCTCTCCTTTTGCCTGGGAGCAACCCAGCCTCTCACTCAAATTTTCACACCCTTCCCTCAATCCTAAGAGTGATTGCACAGTATTCATGTCTTCTACACTTGGAATTGATTCAGTTATGTGTGGAGAGACTATCAACGGATGTGGAATATCCGTTGAAGGTGAAACTGATGTTATCAACGGATAACTGCTGTTAAGCTTATCCGTTGAAGAGCAACCACTTGTCAACGGATGAGTGATATCCGTTGAAGAAGGAAAAGAAGTTGAAATTGAAAGTGATATAACTGTTGAATCTGTGTAGATTGATTTGAGATGTGGTGACACAGATCCTTCAATTATATCTGAAAGAATTTGCGGGTGATCCAACAAATCATCTAAGAGATGATGATCACCTGTATTTGAGTGGGGCTCCTCCCTGAGTTGTAAAGAGGGAGAATCAGGAATTGATGGGAATAACATATCCACATCCAGAGATGGTGATGAAGTGTTTGGTGATTGATGTGTGATTATTGTGAGAGAATGGGGCTGTGACTCCACATTTATTGGAGCCACATCAAACTGAGTTTGAGAAGGCATAGATACAGATGGATGTATCTGTGCAGTGTGTGCACCCTGTGTAGAAGATTGGGTTCTAGCCTTCTTTCTTCTAATAAAAGCTTTTGTTGGTGAGTGTTTGGCTTCAGTGTCCCTCCCTCGTTTGTTCTGTGTTCCTGGTTGGGAACTATTTTCAATAGTAACATCCTTTTGGGAGGATGCAACTAGGGATGTGCTAGATACCTTTTCAACCACCACAGCTTTTTGAGAAACTGTGGCTTGGCTAGCTTGGGAAGCACTTAACTCTCCTTCCTTATCCTGGGGGTTTCTTTGATGTTCACCCCTCCCCTCACCACTCACACCCTGTTCACTCCCCTCAGGGTTAATGGTTGGTGTTACAACTGTTGTCTTTTGAGAAACAACAGAGGTGGTTTTCTTTGTCTTTGATTTTGAAAGTTTAGTTTTGGTGACCTTGGTAGAAATCTGTTGGGGCATTGTCACAGATTTCATGGCCACACTAGAAGATAAAGAAATAGAGGGGTTGGAAGAAGTAGGAGTTGTAGAAGCAATTACCTCACCTACCTGAGGTGCATTCATGATTGGTAAATATACCAATGGCACACTGCTGTTGAGATCCATTCTCAATAAATCTGCAAGAACTCTTTTCTCTTGTGCCCAGCACTTGAGTTTATTATTCTCATTGATTATGACCAAACCTTCAGCAACATGGTTAGCCAATAACATAAAGAATCTAGCATAATAGATGTTATTAGGTCTATTAGCTTTGTTACCTAATCTAGTACCCAATTCTAGCATCACATAGTTGCTAAAGTTAAAATACCTATCAGAAACAAGCATATAGAGCATATTAACAAGAGATGAAGTTATGGCATCAAAATTACTAATTTTCCCAGAGAAAACCTTTATAAAGGCATCCCCAAGAAAACTCCATTCTTTCCTAAGGCCTTTTCTTCTAATACTCCCTAAACTAGCAGAGTTAAGAGAATAACCTATGGAATCTAACATGCTGGATACATCATTATCAGTGTGTGGTGTCATGGCATTGTTCTCAGGTAATTTAAAACATGCTTGTAAATCATCACAGTTAATACAGTGATTTTTACCTTTGAGAGTGAAGGAGATAGTCATATCTATGGAGTTGAACTCAGCAGTTGTCCAAATCTCCTCAACTACTTCACAGTAAATCGTTGGGGCTTCCAGCATTGCATAGCTAAGTTTACAGTTTTTGATGAAGTCCATCATTTTGTGATAGTCTGAATGGGCTTCATTCTTTTCTACCAAAGCTATGAAATTGTTCTTCTCATAGATGAACCCAGATTGAGACATAATTTTCACGACTGGTGCCATTGTTGTGAGTAGAAATTGCAGAGAATAACTTGAAGGTTTTGCAGAGAGAAAATGGTAAATGCTTGAAATTTTAAGAAAGCGTAAAGTAAAAATGAAAAATCAGAAGGGCTTATATGCTTTCAAAAAAAAAATTAGTAAAAGATTAATCAATAAGTATATGTTAGTGAATTTCAGCCGTTTAAGAATAAACTGTAAGTATTCTAACAACTACCTTTAAAACCAATACATACAGATGTATGTATGAGTATCAACGGTTAAGAAAATAGAATCAACGGCTGTGAAACACCTGAATCGACTGATGTGACATTTCAACGGATAAGGCAAATTGTCATCCGTTGAAAGGTACTTCAGTTTTATCCGTTGACGGATAAAAATTCCAGAAATGTATTTGTCTTTCAACGGATAATGAATATCCGTTGATAGAGCAATTTTGACTTTCAACGGATAGGAAACATCCGTTGATGGTAATAAACTTTGTTAAAAGTCAAATTTGTTCTAGCAACTAATATATTTCAGGCTTCAATTCAAATTGCAATAAGGACATGAATTTTAAGAGTAATTAAGCATACCTAGCTCACTTACTAATCTTGTGAATGTTGATTCATCAAGTGGCTTGGTAAATATGTCTGCAATTTGTTGTTCACTTGGAACAAAATGTAGTTCCACTGTACCATTCATGACATGCTCCCTAATGAAGTGGTACTTGATATCAATGTGCTTGGTTCTTGAGTGCTGTACAGGATTCTCTGTTATGGCTATGGCACTTGTGTTGTCACAAAAGATAGGAATTCTATCAACATGAAGTCCATAGTCAAGGAGTTGATTTCTCATCCATAACACTTGAGAGCAGCAACTTCCAGCAGCAATGTATTCAGCCTCAGCTGTAGAAGTAGAGACTGAATTTTGCTTTTTGCTAAACCATGATACAAGCTTGTTTCCCAGGAATTGGCAGGAGCCTGTTGTACTTTTCCTGTCTATTTTGCAACCTGCATAGTCTGCATCTGAATAACCAATTAGATCAAAGCCAGATTCTCTAGGATACCAAATACCTAAATTTGGTGTACCCTTGAGATATCTGAAAATCCTTTTGATAGCTATTAAGTGAGACTCCCTAGGATCAGCTTGAAATCTAGCACACAGACATGTAGCAAACATTATATCTGGTCTGCTAGCAGTTAAATATAAAAGTGAACCAACCATGCCTCTATAACTTGTAATGTCCACAGACCTTTCAGTCTTATTTAATTCAAGTTTGGTGGCAGTGGCCATGGGAGTTTTTGCAGATGAACATTCCATTAAGTCAAACTTCTTTAAAAGATCATGAATATATTTAGTTTGACTAATGAAAATTCCATTACTAACTTGTTTAATTTGTAAACCAAGAAAATAGGTTAGTTCTCCCATAAGGCTCATTTCATAATTACTTTGCATTAGCTTAGCAAACTTTTTACAAAGTTTATCATCTTTAGAACCAAATATTATGTCGTCTACATAAATTTGAACAAGTATACTAGAGCCATTAACATTCCTAAAGAAGAGAGTTTTATCAACAGTACCTCTAGTGAAGTGATTCTCCAAAAGAAATTTTGATAAGGTTTCATACCAGGCTCTAGGTGCTTGCTTCAGTCCATAGAGTGCTTTCAACAGATAATATACATAGTCTGGAAAATTTGGATCTTCAAATCCTGGAGGTTGACTTACATAGACTTCTTCCTCTAATTTCCCATTTAGAAATGCACTCTTGACATCCATTTGATAGACTTTGAAATTGGCATGAGCTGCATAGGCTAGAAAAATTCTGATGGCTTCAAGTCTTGCAACAGGAGCATATGTCTCATCAAAATCTATTCCCTCTTGCTGAGAATAGCCTTTAGCAACCAATCTGGCTTTATTCCTTATGATAATGCCATTTTCATCCATCTTGTTTCTGAATACCCATTTTGTGTCAATAGGACTCTTGTTCTTTGGTTTGGGTACCAGCTTCCAAACTTGGTTTCTCTCAAATTGGTTTAGCTCTTCCTGCATAGCTAATATCCAATCTGGATCCAATAAGGCTTCTTCCACTTTCTTAGGTTCCTCCTGAGATAGAAAACTACTATACAGACATTCATCTTGAGTAGCTCTTCTTGTTTGCACTTTAGATGATGCATCACCAATGATCAGTTCAAAGGGATGATTCTTGGTCCATTTCCTTTGAAGTGGAAGATGTGCTCTAGATGAGGTGGCCTCAGTATTGTCATGATGTGAGACAGAGTGTTGACTAGTTGAAACTCCCCCTGAGTTGTTGGTCCTTTGCAGGGAACTTGGAGTTCTATCAACTGATGATGTAAATCGATTATCCGTTGATAAACTATGATCAACGGATGCTTCATTTAGTACTTCAACGGATGATACACCATGTCTTTCAACGGATACTGCATTGCCTCTATCAACGGATGCAGAATTCTGACTTTCAACGGATGCAGTATTTTGTGCATTATCCAAGGGCATGTTTTGAATCCCTTTTGAAGTGTTATCTCCATCAGTCTCCTCTTCACTATCATCACAATATATCTCAATGTTGTCAAATTTGAGTCTCTCATATTGTCCCTCATCTGTTAGTCCATCAATCTTTTTATCATCAAACACAACATGCACAGATTCCATAACAATGTTGGTTCTTAGATTGTAGACCCTATAAGATTTTCCAGCTGAATAACCAACAAATATCCCTTCATCAGCCTTTGCATCAAACTTCCCTTTATGGTCAGATTGATTCCTTAGTATAAAGCATTTACATCCAAAGACATGAAGAAAGTTTAGAGTTGGTTTTCTTCTCTTGAACAACTGATAAGGAGTCATGCCTTTAGCTTGATTGATCAAAGAGATATTTTGAGTGAAACAGGCACAATTAACAGCTTCAGCCCAGAAATATGTTGGTAACTTTGATTCTTCAAGCATTGTTCTGGCAGCCTCAATTAAAGATCTGTTCTTTCTTTCAACTACCCCATTTTGCTGAGGTGTTCTTGGAGCTGAGAACTCATGCATGATTCCATTTTCTTCACAGAACAGCCTCATTGATAAATTCTTGAACTCAGTTCCATTGTCACTCCTGATATTCCTAACCTTCAGGTCAGGATGATTATTGACTTGCCTGATGTGATTGATAATGATTTCACTTGCTTCATTCTTTGATCCAAGAAAATAGACCCATGAAAACTTTGAGAAATCATCTACAATCACTAAGCAATATCTTTTTCTTGCAATTGACAATACATTGACTGGTCCAAACAAATCCATATGTAGCAGCTGTAATGGTTCATCAATTGTTGTTTCAAGCTTCTTTTTGAATGATGCTTTCCTTTGTTTGCCTTTCTGACAAGCATCACACAAACCATCCCTTGAGAATTCAACAAGAGGAATTCCTCTTACTAGGTCCTTTTTGACTAGATCATTCATTGTCTTGAAATTCAAATGGGATAGCTTCTTGTGCCATAGCCAACTCTCAACTGAACTTGCTTTGCTGAAGAGACAAGTAATAGATTCTGCATTTGCAGAGTTGAAGTCAGCTAAGTACACATTTCCTTTTCTAACTCCAGTTAGAACCACTTTGTTGTCTTTCTTACTAGTGACAACACAGGCTTCAGAATTGAAGGAAACTGTATTCCCTTTATCACATAGTTGACTGATGCTCAGTAAGTTATGTTTGAGACCATCAACTAATGCAACTTCATCAATGATGACATTCCTTGTTGAAATCAAGCCATATCCCATAGTAAACCCTTTGCTGTCATCTCCAAAGGTTATGCTAGGGCCAGCTCTTTCCTTAAACTCTGTGAGCAGGGAGAAATCTCCTGTCATGTGTCTTGAACAGCCACTGTCCAAGTACCATAGATTTCTTCTATTTCCCTGCACACCATAAAATCAATCAATTTGATTTTGGTACCCAAGTTTCCTTGGGTCCATTCTTGTTAGCCTTTCTCCTAGACTTCATTCCTCCTGCATCTCTAGACTTAGGTAACTTTGAGTCAACCTTGGTCTTGGATGTAGTTGGTTGAGGTGTAGGGTTAGTCACAGAATCATTTAGCACATTTGGAATATGATAAGGCATGGATTGTGCATACATGTTATTCCACATAGGCATATTGTATGGCATTTGAGGCATACTAAATGCAGCAAGATAAGGATTGTTAAAATATGGCATGTTTGCAAAATGTGCATAAGGATTCTGTTGAGACATAGTAGGCATAGCATGTAGAGATGATGCAGACATGTTAGGCATGGAAGAGGGTACAGTTATGGGGGTTTTCTTAATAGATTTGCAATTAGCAGATAGATGATTAACACTACTACAATGCACACAGCTTTTTCTAGGAGCATACCTATCAGGTGTGTAATTGTTATGTTTGTTAACACCTACCTTCCCATTTCTGTTAGATTTTCTTTTAGTTTCCTTTTTATCCTCAACCATCTTGAGCCTATTATTTAACTGTTCTAAGGTCATGTGCCCTATATTCACCTTACTGACATCTTTGGATGTGCTTGCTTCTTCTTTAACAAAGTTCTTGGAAGTTGAACCAAACTTTTTGTTGAGTTTCTTTAGATTTTCACTATTAGAAACATCTGCCTGTTTTAATTGAGGAACCTTCAACGGATGCTCATTTTCTTCCTTCAACGGATAACCTTCATCATCCGTTGATTCCACATCCGTTGACAGCCCATCAATTAATTCCAGTTTCTTTTTGTTTTTATCCCAGGCAGTTTCACAGAATGATTCAATTCCTTGGACCTTGGCAATTTGAGCACTAACATCCCTAGATGTTTTCCAGGCTTTAATCACCTCTTGCTCTCTCTTTAATTGATTAGAAAGTATTTCTACTTTCTTAATAGATTCAGCTAGTTCATTCTCAACAGATATACAATGCAGCTTGGTTTTCTCTAGGTCAATCAACTTATCTTCTAACATAGCATTTCTATTACTTAAAAACAGATTGTTCTCTTTAATCCTACTATTTTCTTTAGCAAGAGATTTAAGAGACACACGCAAATGATACAATTCAGTAGACATGTCATTAAAAGCATCATTGCACTCTTCTTTAGTAAGTTGTGTTACATCAGTAGTGATTACCTGAGTTGTTACCTGATTGCTTGATGAACTAACTTCATTTTCCTCAGAATCAGCCATGAGAGCTAAGTTGACATACTCCACATCTTCATTCTCTTCCTCTCCATCAGCTGCCCAATCTTTTTCTTGAGTAATGAAAGCCCTTTCCTTTTGCTTGAGCAGATCAAAATATTTCTTCTTGTAATCTACTTGGTCAAATTTCTTCTTTTCAGAAGTTGGCTTTCTGCACTCACTTGCAAAGTGTCCACTTATACCACAATTGAAACACTTGAACTTTGATTTGTCCACCATGTTCTTATGAGGTTTAGTGGCTCTAGTGTTTTTCTTAAACTTCATCTTTGCAAATCTCCTGGACAGAAATGCAAGATGCTCATCAACACTATCAGAGTCATCTTGACTGGAGTTGTCTTCATTCTCAGCAACTTGCTCTTTTCCTTTGCTTGATTCCTGATATCTTGTACCATCTTTGGAGTTTGATGTAGATCTCACAGTTTCTTGTCTGCATTCCCTCTCATTTTCAGCTACCAATGCAACTGAACTTCCTTTCTTTCTCCCCTTCTCCAATACCTCATCCTGTTCCAACTCTAGTTCATAAGTCTTCAAGATTCCATATAATCTTTCAAGAGTGAAGTCCTTATAATCCTGAGAGTTTCTTAAGGAGACAGTCATGGGTTTCCATTCCTTTGGCAAGGATCTTAAGAATTTAAGATTTGAATCCTTCACCTGGTACACTCTACCATACAGCTTCAATCCATTCAACAGCTTTTGGAATCTGTTAAATGTGTCATTTAAAGATTCATTTTCTTCAAAATGAAAATACTCATACTGTTGAATGAGAAGCTGCATCTTGTTCTCTTTTACTTGTTCTGTACCTTCACACAGCAGCTGAACTGTGTCCCAAACCTCTTTGGCAGTTGAGCAATTTATCACATTATCAAACATATCCTTGTCAAGACCATTAAACAAAATGTTCATAGCCTTCTTATCCTTGTGGACTTCTTCTGTGTCTTCCATTGTCCATTCTGCTCTAGGTTTTGGAATGGATTGACCAACAGCAATTGTGGCCGTAGCAACTGTGGCTACTTTGTGGGGAATGTGAGGACCATTCTCAATACAGTTTACATAACCTTCATCTTGGGAGAGTAGATGAAGGTGCATTTTCACCTTCCAGTGGTGATAACTGTCTCTGTCAAGAACTGGGATTTTTACTCCAATATCCTTCTTACTCATCTTTGTTAGATTCCAAGATCTTTAAACTCTTTGTTTGTCAAGAGCCTGCTCTGATACCAATTGTTATTTCTAGAGAACTAACAATGAGATTTACAGAAGGGGGGTTGAATGTAAATCTCAAAACTTTTTCAAGTTTTGAGCAGTTTATAAAGACTGTGTGTTCAAGATGAACAAGTGTGTGAATTGCTTTAAGCTGATACAGACAGATATATATTCAAACACAAATGTAAAGAACACAATAAACCTTTAAAAACTTTTCTGGTGGATTTGTTGTTCCACCAGAGATGGTATTTCAGAAATTCTGTGATCTAAGAATTTGATCACAGCTGCATCCTAGTACAAACTAGATAATTTTTCTCTCAAGATTTTTCTAAACAGCTCTGGAAAAATTCTTATCTAATTACTAGCTACTACTTGGTTTATATATTACCAAGTTTACAAGTGAAGACATGGATATATAAAATAATAAAGTAAGATCTCCACTTGTTTCTTCTCCAGTTCACTCCAGTACTTTGTTGACTTAATGACTCTTTATACTAGAGTAGAACGGCTGCTTTTTCTGATGTTCCTGAAATTAGGCTGCCACATTTCAGTTATCTCTGTTCACCCACGTGCCTCTGTTTGTAGGTACAACTACCACTTATCAACGGTTAATCAACAGAACATCCGTTGAAGCTTTCATCCGTTGATTCACTCATCCGTTGAAGGATGTTATCCGTTGAAGCTTTAGAGACATCCGTTGAAGCTTAGCTTCTCATCCGTTGAAGGTCTTTAAGTCATCCGTTGATACCACTTCATTTATACAAAATTACAAGGCATGAAATATTTACAATTGGCCTTCCTATCTGCATATCTTCTAGTAGTCAACATGACTCATAGTTTCTCTCAACTTCTAAGAATTACATCTTAAATACAGAGACTGAAATATGCTACAACACTAGACTTATTTCTAAGTAAAGCTACACCATCAACGGATAGCCAAAGTGGTCTTATCCGTTGAGGCTACAGACACTGAATTTCTACTTAAGTGTTTTGTTAAACATATCATCAAACTAATGCACATATATTCCTAACAAACTTATATGTATTTCTATAAATAATAATGTAAATGTTTGTTGTTGATAGGATTCGAACCTGAGAACTTGTGGAGTGTATTTTTTTTAATATTTAGATCTAACGGCTCTGATTATTTGATAAAGAAGATCTGACGGTCGTGATAGAAAAGGATAACCAAAATGAGAGGTTAACCAAACTACAAATTATACCTCATACCGGTTATTATAGTATAGTATAGATACATTATGATCGTGTTTAAAATTTAGTTTTTTTATTCAAAAATAGTCGTTTGAATGAAATTAGAGATTTGATCAAATAAAATCTCTAATAATTAATTTTTTGAAATAGATTTTTGATCCTAAAAAATTAAATTTTAAAAATCTGTTAGGAGGAGCTTTTTCAAGTAAATAGTACAAAACTCTAACAGCCCGCACTTTTGGACTATTAATTCTAAATTGAAACTAAAATAAAAATAAATTCTTATTTCGACAATTCAAAAATAACCAAAAGAGTCAAAGCAACAGTCAAACTTATTAAATCAAAATTATAAAAATAGAGACGCAGCTCCACAAAATTCGATAATCAATGTCTAACTGATAATTTAAATTTATTCTTTAAATACGAAAGTCTTTATAGCACGAAACTAAGTAGCACAAATCTCCACATAGTTCACATCGTTATTCAAATCCAGAGCTTACCAACCTGAGATGGAAAAAAAGGGATGAGCTACACAGCTCAGTAAGTACAAATTGACTAACTCTTAAACAAAAAAACAATGGGTGTTTTAATAAAATGATTTTTCCCAAAACAATAATAAATTTGTAAAATATTTTCTAAAAATAGATCCAACCCAAAGTTTTATATTTTAAAATTCAGAATTTAAAATAGAATAGAGCAGATTTTATAACAGGTCATGACAGAATAAAACAGAACGAAACGATAATTCTTATAATTACCATAGTCTTGATCTACGGCCACACTTTGCTAGTAGCCGACATCTTATTCTTTTTCTTATTTTTTATACCACACTTTACTAGTGGTCAGCATCTAAAGTTCAATAATTACGCGCTCATAATATGTATCTAAAGTTGCACACTTGTGCTTCTACTAAGGGTATCTAAGTCTAGTCCCGGAACTATAGCGTAGATTACGAACGGGTTGGAAAACGTAGAGACCGGGTTCTAAAATTCACAAATACTTATATCTTATAATTTCAAAATCAAAGTTCTTATATCGTATACGAAATCAAAAACAGAATTGAAATATATTTTTCAAAAATTAAAATTAAGTCAAAAGTACTTATCTCAAAGTCGACACTAAATACCAAAATAACTGCATGAACAAATCCTAAAAATTAATAAGCAGAGCATGATTAATTATTTAATTTTATTAACAAATTATATTCATGCATCACAAACAGACCACAAATTATGGATAAAAATTGGACATAGACGGATTCGAAATTCAAGAACAACATACGAGCGGTCAGGATCTTAAAAATTAAAAAGCATGATTATTGTTTCTAACAGAAATAAACTGAGTATACTATGCAAAACTAAGCGGGCCAGATATTACAAACAAACAAATTTTCTAAAGTAAAGGCAAATGGGCCTAAAGCCCAATGATCACCAAGAATAACACAATTTGCATGATTTGACACTCATCTGACTTTCAATAATAACATATAAATTGATGTACATAATTACATTCACATATCATACATGCATGCATACTAAATTAGCATTATTAAATTAACATAAAGATGCAGACTACTCACTTGTATAAAAACTAAACTACACATGATACTAAGTCATGGACAAAATTTATCTATCGAACAAAACAATCTCACACATATTTTAATATTATCAAAATAATTTGTCAAATCTCACAATTTATAAAATTGAATCAAAATTTTATTATTTTATACGAAGTTAATTTTGTTTTAAGGAAAAATAAATATATATACATATATTTATATAATCACAGACACCAAGATTGTAAAGTTTTTAAATATATTAAAATTAACTTAAACAATGGTGATCTAAATATTTTTAAACGAAAGCAAAAGAATTACAAACCCCAACTGGCATACAATTAGCACCAAAATAATTCAGTTTGAGAAAACAAGAACTTGCAGGTTTGAACATGCTACACAAATTTTAAGGTTACATAAGATAAAAACATTCTTTTACGTTGGAAATCAAAACAATACTAACTTAGCCATACTCATCTCATGATACAACACAGATAAGAGCATCTTTAATAAAGGGTTGTCAAACTAATTGCCAACTTTGCCAAATCATTATATATATTAATATTTTATTTTCACTCAATTTTATATCAATTTGGCAACATTCTACTCCAATAGTTAGCAACCTTTAATTATTACCTATATGTTCCCTTAAATTAAATTCTAAATGACTCATAAACTAAAAAATGCATTATTGATATAAAATTTTGCATTTCTATATGTATTTTAACCATTTTAGGAAGTTACCAAGTTTTGGCAACCTTGTTAGGCAACTTCTCGGCAACCATACAACTCCAATAAGTTGACAACCAAGGGTACCATGCCACATAAGATTTGACAACCCCTGGGTAACCTCTATTGGAGATGCTTTAAGTAATCAACATGACAGGACAAATAGACAAAATATAAAACAAAATATGTTAACTCACCTCTACGGCGAATTGACGAACTCTGTACGATTGTTTTTTCTTTTGTCTAGAGGGGTCTTATATAGGCACATAAAACCCTAATTATAATTAAAGAATAATCAGACCTCTCCAAGTAAATTCCTAAAATAAAATATTTGACACACACAAATACCTAAAATCAAAAAGATATTAATTTTCTAATATATTCTCACACTTCTTTTCACAAATAACAGATCTTTTCACAAATCGACTAACTTGCATAAAAAGTTTCTGTAATATTCTAATTTAAAATATTTATTTAAATAAATTAATATCTAATTTCTAAAAATAAATTAAAAATAAAATTACGGATTTTATAAAAACTAATTGAAACATATATTTATCAAATATATTAATTCTAAACAGCTAAATTCAATCAAGTAATCAAAATAAATGTTATAGGGAGAATTTCGTATAACAGTGTTGTGGAGGTTGATGGGTGGAACAAGGATCAAGGATGGTGTTTGAAGGCGGAGGAAGGGTGTGTATGGTGGTGGCAGAGCTTGTATGTTGACTCCTTAAGAAAGAATAGGATTTGTTATTCTCTATCAAGTGTCGACTCATGTCTCATACAAGTGCCTACGTACCCTATTTATAGGGATCAAGCTTTACGTAGTTCTTGGGGAATAAGTCATATAGGCTAGGGTTAGGGTTCTCCAACCCATGCAGCCCAAGCCCATGATAAAGCCAGGCCTTCAGCCAATTAGTCACGTAAATCTCGACCGGCTTCACACGCTTCCTACAATCTCGCGGCATCTCCGCATTTCATCCCGTAATTGTAGGAATAACCCGCGTCGGCCCCGAAATCTATGAGCAACTCAGTCATCTATGAGTCACTTTCCATGTTGCATACAAAGTCCTCTAATGCGGGCCGGCCTGGTCACCTCGGCCCGCACCGCCTTCCTTTTTAATTAATAAATATAATGTTACCTTTGTATTCATAGAATGTGAGCTCATGAGCCCAGCTCGCGTGTGGACACTTGAGTCCAACCCGCGTGTGAGCACTTGAGCCTAGCTCGCATGTGGGCATGACTAGTGTGAGCCCATATTATACTTGTGAGCCCAGTTCACACATCGTGAGCCCAACTCGCATGCGCTGGCCCAAGTCACATTAATCTACGATTCTAGCTCATATGTGAGAGCCCAGATTGCAGGTCTGAGCCCAGCTCGCACATCACGAGCCCAACTCGCACATCGCGAGCCCAGCTCGCACATCACGAGCCCAGCTCGTGTGTGCTAGCCTAAATCACATGGATCCTCAGCTCTTCAATATACTTATGGGGACCTATTTAGGGCCCATGACCGAAAGCGGGCATAACAACTAGCCCCCAAAATTACTGGTCGCATCTTAAGGCTAGAAATTTTTCCAACATCATCCTTTTATAGACCCGCTTGTGCGAGCCCATGAGGCCGCCCCATCCAGCCTCGCATGTTCCTTCAATAGTCAAGAGTTTTTTAAACTCGTGATAGCTGTAGAACAGCTGGCGTAGGGATGCGTGTCATCCTCTGAGATGATGACACGTGGCCTTCTCCCTTTCTCTCTTCCTATTCCCTATAAATAGGTGAGATCTTCACTTCATTTCTCATATTTCCAAGAACACTTATTGAACTGCTGCCCATTTTGCTCAAGGATCTACCACGGTGAAAACCATCATCTCCATAAGAACCGTCTACCGGCGGCGATATTCTCCGGGAACAGATTCATCAGGTTCATCATATACTTCACCTACAGCTACCCCTTTAATCCTCAATTATTCATATTTATTATGTTTGTTCATATGCACCATGCGAGCACACACCTGTTCGATATGAGCCCACACACAATCACGACAAGCGATGCGAGCCCGTCTGCTCGCTTAGATATTTAGGTACGATCCCGTGTGAGATGTGAGGACACTTAGGTACGACCCCATACTTGTTTTTACTTTCTTTTAGGGCCACACACTAATTTTCACCATCTTTTACAGATGTCGAGTGTGTCTTCAGCCCGCTCTTACGGATCGTCTCACTCTTCCTCGAGCCCGGCTCGTTCCTCTACCATCCCGACTCACTCTTCAGCTACTCCATCTCTACTAAATCAATATCCACCTGAGTAGCGAGGATCGAAGGACTTCCAACGCGAGCTGACCTCTCTCTCTGGCTGTCTCAGCCAACCCATTTCTCCCGGTTCTGCTATCACCCCCCAAGGGGCCCTAAACATTGCTAGAGTTGAGAACTCGACACGAGCAAGTGGCTCCGGCTCGCTAGATATTCACCTCGACCCTAACCCTGAAGACTACACCAGGGAGAGGAATATTTATGATTGGAGAAAGAGGCCCGTGGACCTCTCCAAGATACCAGCCTCCCTCGGAGTGGAGGAACTTTTAAACCGCGAGCCCGCTCCTTTGGATAAAGAACGGGATGAGGAGATTTTAAGAGAGATGGTTGAGGAGAGGGCGGCCCGCCTGTGGCAAGCTAAATGCAAGTACACCCTAAATGCAAGTTAAAATTAAAAGGGAAAAACTTCGAGGTTGACCTAATCCCATTTACGTTAGGGGAATTTGATGTAATCTTAGGAATGGATTGGTTATCCAGTAATGGAGCGCAAATAGATTGTGAACGGAAGAGGGTGAAGATAAGAGTGCAAAATGGAAAAGAAGTAGTGTTTAGAGGGCAACTGACAGACCCAAAAATTTTTGACCATGCTACAGGCAAAAAGATTGTTAAAGAAAGGTAACGAGGCCTATTTATCTTATGTGATGGATACGAAGAAGGAAGTTCCTAACATACAGGACATACCCATAGTAAATGAATTCGAGGATGTATTTCCAGAGAACTTACCAGGGTTGCCACCCGATAGAGAAATAGAATTCGCTATAGAATTAGCACCGGGAACGACACCAGTGTCCAAGGCCCCTTATAGGCTAGCCCCAGTTAAAATGAAGGAATTAGCTTCTCAACTGCAAGAATTATTAGATAATGGAATGATAAGACCCAGTGTGTCACCATGGGGAGCGTCAGTACTGTTCGTAAAGAAAAAGGACGGCCGTATGAGATTATGCATAGACTATCGAGAGTTGAATAAGATGACTATTAAGAATAGGTACCCTCTCCCTAGGATTGATGACCTATTCGACCAACTCAAGGGAGTTGTGCACTTTTCCAAAATAGATTTGAGAACAAGATATCACCAGTTGAAAATTAAACCTGAGGATATACCCAAGACTGCTTTTCGCACTAGGTATGGACACTATGAGTTCTTAGTCATGTCGTTTGGGCTAACCAACGCACCCGCAAGCCTTTATGGATTTGATGAACAGAGTGTTCAAAAAGTACCTAGATATATGTGTGATAGTTTTATAGATGATATTCTAATCTACTCAAAGACAGAGCAAGAACATGCAGAACATTTGAGGATAGTCTTAGAAATCTTGAGGAAGGAAAATTATATGCCAAGTTCTCGAAATGCGAGTTTTGGTTAAGGGAAGTTCAGTTCTTAAGGCATGTGGTGAGTAGCAAGGGAGTTTTAGTTGACCCCGCCAAGATAGAGGCGGTGTCCAATTGGGAAAGACCAACTACCCCAACAGAGGTTAGGAGTTTTGTGGGTTTAGAGGGATATTACCGGAGATTCGTGCAAGACTTTGCTAAGATAGCAGGCCCACTAACTAGACTTACCCGGAAGACAGAAAAGTTTGTATGGACAGAGAAATATGAGGAAAGCTTTCAGGAACTGAAAAGGCTAGTGTCAGCACCAGTGCTCGCCCTTCCCAATGGAAAGGGAGAGTTTGTGATATACAGTGATGTATCGCATAAAGGACTAGGATGTGTGCTTATGCAGCACGGGAAGGTTATCGCGTATGCCTCTCGGTAATTGAAGGAATATGAGATCAGATACCCAACACACGACCTAGAATTAGCAGCCATAGTGTTTGCCCTAAAAATTTGGAGACACTACCTGTACGGTGAGAAATGCGAGATTTACACAGACCATAAGAGCCTCATATATATTTTTACTCAGAAAGAACTGAACATGAGATAAAGGAGATGGTTAGAGTTGATTAAGGAATACGACTGTGAAATTTTGTATCACCCGGGTAAAGTCAATGTGGTGGCTGACGCCCTTAGTAGGAAGGAAAGACTCAAAATGATAATGACATCTGAGAAATTAATGAAAGAATTTGAGAAAATGGAAATTGACGTGAGGAATGACCGGTAAAGGAACATATTGATTATTTGAGATTAAGCTAGTGCAGGAACTGACTGAAATGATACGAGTATGTTAGGAAAAGAAGATGAGTGAAGAAAGAGGAACATTGATCGGTGAAGAAGTGAGATGCGAGAAGGACGAGAAAGGGATCATGAGGCCCGAATTTGGATTCCAAATGTGCAAAAGTTAAAGGACGAGCTGCGCACGAAGGGCACAACTCCAGATATTCAATCCACCCAGGAAGTACGAAGATGTACCGTGACCTTAAGGAATAATATTGGTGGCCTAACATGAAGAGAGAAGTAGAAGAGTGGGTCAGCAAGTGCTTGACATGCCAGAGAGTGAAGGCTGAACACCAGCGAACGAGTGGACTATTACGACCCATGGAAATTCCGGAATGGAAATGGGAGCATATGGCCATGGATTTTGTGACAGGCCTACCAAGAACAAAGACCAATCACGATGTCATATGAGTTATCATAGATAGACTGACCAAGTCCACGCACTTCCTACCAATCAACGAGAGGTACACCGTAGACAAGCTGGTGGATATTTACCTGAAGGAAATTGTAATGAGACACGGCGTTCCTGTAGCTATAGTGTCAGATCGAGACCCAAAGTTTAATTCCCGATTTTGGAGAAGCTTCCAGGAATGTGTAGGCACCATACTAAACATGAGTACCGCTTACCACCCCCAGACTGATGGACAAAGCGAAAGGACTATTCAGACCCTAGAATATATGCTACGAGTGTGTGCCATCGACTTTAAAGGAAATTGGAATGAGCACTTTAAAGGAAATTCTCCCCTATGTTGGGATGAAGTTAGAGAACACAAGATGATATGACCAGAGTTAGTCCAGCAGACCAGGGAAATGGTGGGACTCATCAGGAAAAGACTGGTAGCAGCTCAAGACAGACAAAAGAAGTACGCCGACCATACCAGAAAAGATAGGGAGTATGAAGTAGGGGATTCAGTGTTGTTGAAGGTATCTCCGTGGAAAGGAGTGATGAGATTTGGGAAGAAAGGGAAGTTGAGTCCCAGATTCATAGGACCCTTTGAAATTTTGAGGAGAATAGGACCTCTAGCTTACGAGCTCACCTTACCTCCTAATCTGCAACAAGTACACGACGTGTTCCACGTGTCCATGTTAAGGAAGTACCATGCTGATGCACGACATGTAATAGAATACGAGCAGGTAGATTTACAACCAGACCTGACCTACATCGAACAACCAATAAGGATAATGGACCAAAAAGAATAAGTGCTGAGGAACAAGACTGTGAAGCTGGTTAGAATCTTGTGGAGGAATCAAAATGTCAAAGAGTCAACTTGGGAACTTGAAGATGCAATGAGGAATAGATATCCCCACTTATTTTCTAATTAATTCCGGGACAGAATCCTTGTTAGAGGGAAAGACTGTAATAACTCGAATTTTTGAGACCTTGTAAAAAACGTTTAATGAATAGTAATCCTGACAGACGGGGAAAACATTTTAGCCCACACTATGTAGTGCATGAGAAAATGAGTTTTGGAGTTGATATTATGATATACGTACCAAATGAGTGTATGTAAACGATATTAGTTTTCGAAGAAAACGAACTTTGAAAAACTGACCATATTTATGAATCATCGAGGATTACGGGAATCACAATATATTCACGAATTTAAAACCCTACGGATTTATATCCAAGTATGATAATTCAAAACATAAGGAATAAATACGAAAGGATTTACGTCACGAACCGTTTACGAGAAATTATTACGAAAATGTTTAAGCGACCGAGCGAACGTGTAAACGATTAAATAAACGTAACGCCCTAACTAACCATGGTAGAAAATTAACCATGGTTACTTTAGTAAGTAGTGAGTTAAGGATAGGATGATCAACCAAGGGCTAGCAAATAGTAAGCTAAAGAGCTAAACCAAGTAGCTTAGCTTGTAAACTACCAAGGCTAGCTAGTTTTGTCTCCAAGATTGGCAACAAAGAATAAAATCCTAGGATATATACTAAGGAATAAAAATAAACTACAAGAATATCACCACATTATTTCAAGAATCTCCCAAAAAGCAACACAAAAACTCTCTCTCCCCACTTCATCTTCTTCATTCGGCTTTTTCAAAATAAACAAGGAAATCAAAATCAAATCATCAAACTCTAGTCATGGATAAATCCTCCCATTAATTCTCAAGGTTCATACCAACCAAACTAAGGTAAGATAAATCTTTGAGCTCTTTTTATCAAGGTTTGATGGGTGAAATAAATTCAATAAAGATGAGAATGAATAGTGTGAATAGTAACTCTTCTTTGGTTTCTTGATTTTAATGGTTATTTTAGGTTCCAAAAACTATACTAAGCACTCCCAAGACTTCACCATCATCAATAAAACATCTCAAGATCTCAATAAAGGTATAAATCTTTGACCCAGCCTTATTTAAGATTTAAGTTCAAGATCCTTTTAGAACATAGTTGTAAACCTAATTTTGGTGAAAGTATTGTTGTAATCTTGATGTTTAGCTAAGTAGATTTAAGGTTGATTGTTGTTGCCTCAAGAACATGATGTTCTTGAGAGGAGTTAGTATGGGGATGATGATATGTTTATGGTTGGTGGTAGTATAAAGATTTAAGGCATAAATGAAACTCCAATCGTAACCATAAACTCGTTAAAACGAACAAAACATAACTTTAAGTTTCTGCAGAAAGTCCCGAAGATGTAAACTGTAGTTTCTTGAAAAATAACCCTTGATTATAATATACAATGTTATAAGGATCGTTTAGGCACTTGAATCACTTGATTCCGATTTACGGATCAAAATTTATGGTCGTTTTACTGAAAGTGATTTACGCGACAAAAACTGCAACGAATCACGAACTTTGAAAATAAAAAGGATCGATTTAAAAATGTTCATAAATCATGAAATGTTTACAGAGAGTATTAAATTGAGTTTCCTAACTTCCATAAAAATTTCAAGTGAAAATAATGATTTTTCAATTTTATAAAAATATCGGAGCCGAGACCGAATGATTAGAAAACCTGTATAATCCATAGGAGGAGCCGACGATGGAAAATAAAATGGACTTAAGATACTTTGAAAAAGGAAGCGACCATAATGTGAATAAGGACTTAAAGAGATAATAAGGGTAATATAAGATGATATGGTGCATAATGAGTAGCGCATAAGTGCGAGTCGCCGTAGATTAGAATGGGACATAACGAAACGAATTATGTTTATGATTATAGATTTCCGAGCAGAACCTAGAGCATCCTCCACCTCGAGATACCCAGGCAAGTTTACGAACCCAACTCCATTTACTGTTTTGTTGTGAAAGGATTTTTTATTATCATTGCATAAATACCATGCTTGCCATGATACGTAATAATTGAATTTTTCGTATAATGTAGCGATGTGGTACGATAAGTATGTATCTTAGAATGTTTAATTCCACTTTAGGCGTGACGTATAAGTATAAGACCGAGAGTCGGTCGGGATTTTAAGATAAAAACCCGGTGATCATCCCGGTGATATTATAGGACGATTAAAAGTCCATATTAGTACATTTTAAAAGGACTCAACGTCCACTTACAAAATACTAAACACCTCGAACTTCTATTAAAACGATTTCCAAAGATCGTATTCCCTCGACTATACTTTATCGTTCGAATAATGAATATCTATTTACTATTCATTTATTATGGGAGAAGTATTCTCCAGTGAATATTTATTTCAGACTCGATTAAATATTAAAGATTATTATATTACTTAAACATAAATTAGTTGAGGAATATTATTTCAAATATTCTTTTAAAAGTATAATTATTCGAGGTTTAATTATTCAACAATTAATATTTGAGTATTAAGCATTAGTTATTTAATGGTTTAATTATGATATAAAAATCATAGAACCTGATTCAAAATACTTTCTGATTTTCAGAAAATCATTTGAATAATTTCAGATCGTCGGAGAATATTATCTCGACTTATTTTAAATATTTTGATTATGGTTTCAAAAGAAAATCCCCCTTATATAACAAATATGTTGACAACGGTCAACTCACATCCTTAGTACTTCCTCCGAAAATTCTCGGAAGTACATATATATACGTACAAATCAAAGTGTACCTATCAACAAGCAATATACTTGGGGAACAATATAAGTTCCAGATTTATGATGAGATTCTTACAAGGACAGGGAGGGGTAGACTCCAGTACTTCGTGGACTGGGGAGACTACTAATTTACTACCACATGAGAATGTATCTTATATACTGATGAACATGTGAAGTAGGCGTACCTGAGAGGGATGGACGCAAAACCATGTCTTGAGAGAGATAGACACGAAGTGTATACCTGAGAGGGATGGACACAGAAAAGGCCCAAATTCGGTCAGGGTGATAACCAATAATAAAAGATCATCCATCTACATGTAGAAAAGGTTACTATTTCCGTAGTATGACTGATCATCGTATGCGGTGGATCCAGTGAATGTCCTATTTTTCCAATTGGAATTGTGATGCAATACCGTAACCCAAGCCTAGGTGTTGGGTTTATCATTAAGTTATTCGAAGGATAATAAAAACCACTAAATAATTATTTCCATGAAAAGGTGTGTGTCACCAAGGAAAAATATTTTTGAATAAAACATAATTATCATATACGATGTCTTACCTGAGTCTATCATTACAGTCATTTTCATATTGTACATTATTATGCTAGGCATTATAGCTCACACTTGTTTTCTTAAATTGACACAACACAACAGTTAATCAAGATGCCTACCATGAGATTCACAGCCAGGAAACGGGTAGGAAATGGCCAGTTATTCCGTAGGTTATTTGGTGTTGTACCACAGGTAGACCGAATAAGCTGGATTGGTTTTCAGTTATTTTTAGTTCGGCTTATTTATAAGTATGACTTATGTAAGGTAATAAATAAGAAACGTATATTTGGCCGACGGACTAGCCTTACTTAAAGGTTATTCCCCGATAAGACTTAATTACTTTTGGGTTGTAATAACTATCACTTTGTGATTTGGATTACTCTAGTAATGAATGGTTCATTTCCAAGACAACCTGTAAGTGTGTGTGATAAGTGTGGGGTCGTAAAGTGTGAGTATTTATATATTGTGATGCGAGGTATATGGTTTATAGTGGTTGAGATGGTGTGGCCTCCGATATCCCTGACCCCGGATTTTGGGGCGCCACATGCACGCATCTCACTTTACATTGCATTTTAATTCTCTGCCTTTATTATCTGCTCGCATCTCTTCTTTCCATTATATCTTGTTGTGACTAATATATCACTTTATTATATTCTTTTCAGAAATGACCATCTCCCATATCCCCTTTATGGAAGAGGCAGAGCAAGCTGCGACCTCGGGCCCAGTTCAGCCCGCGGCTGCGACCACAGGGGCTCGCTCTCAGGCCAACCCTCTAGCCCGCATGACTACTCTTACTGAGCATCTCAGGAGCTCAGGGCTTTCTTCTCGGCTGAAAAGGCATAGAGGCCACAAGGAGGGAAAAAACTGGCGATCCTGACCCAAAAAAGGCTGCTCCATCTGATGCCCCTCTCCCCACTTCTTCTTCGGTCAACACGGTCGCGACCACATTTGGCCGGCTCGCTTAAGCTCACATCAGCAACTAGGATATGAAGAATTGGTCCTCTTCTTCTCTTGAGGCCAAAAACGATGCGCTGACCCGGGCCGCGACTGAGGTTTATTACCGTCAGTTGTATAAGGCTCGAGAAATGCGAGCCCTCATCCAAACCAACACAAAGCTCGACTCTAAGGTCAAGTCTCTTCAGAGCAAGGTCACCGAACACGGGCAGGAGAAAGTTACATCGGTGAATAACTTTAATCAGAAGATGCTTAACCTGAACGATGCTCATGAGAGGGCATTAACAGAACAGAAGGAGGCTCATGACCTGGCCGCGAAAGCGTGGAAGAAGGAGAAGGATAACCTCGAGGAGAAGGTGCTCGAGCTGGAGGGGTCAGTTTCTACCTTGACCGCGGGCCGCGAGGCCGCTCTCGCTGATGCCCGGAACCTGGGGGCCATGAACTTTATGAAAATCTTCATCAGTAGTAGGTTCCTGACTTTGATTGGGCGGCTCTGAGCGCGGGCACAGCTAGGCACACTGAGAAGCTGAAGCTGGAGATGGAAAGGGATGCTCAGATTGCTGAGGAGGCCCGACTCGCAGCTGAGCAGGCTCGGGTCGCGGCTGATGAAGTTCGTACGGAGGCAGAGACTGATAAGCCTTAATTTCATTTAATTTTGAAAAATAGACTTTTGGATGGGTAAGCGGGCACCCTTCTCGCCTCGCGTTTATATTTGAAATATTCTGCCTTGAGGCATAATTTATTTTGGGTAAAATGCCAAGTCATTTGTGCCCGCATTTATATTTATTGTGCTAGCCGGTTCTCTTAATTTTGTGTAAACTTACCATGCCCCTACTGACCAAAAGCTATCATAACCCTGACCGCAGTATGGCGGATGTTACACCTTCACAGCAAGCCGAGCTCATCAGCTCGCATCATTGTTCAATCAAAAAAATGAATGATATTTTAAGTAGAACATGCTCGCACCATTACTAACACGCAAGTGTTGCATGTGTACTTGCATTAGCGAGCCGGGCTCAGGGGCTCGCATCTTGTTCCTGTGTCCTCTTCTCGCATAATGCAACCCTGGCCATACTTGATAGAGGGCTGGGCTCCCCGGCCCGCATCTGTCATCCTGCGAGCCAGGGATATGGGCTCGCATCGCGACTATCCCTAACTTTTAAGTTAGTTAAGGGGGTTTGTGGGCATCTCTCACTATTTTTATCTTCGTATTTAATCCGCTTTGTGCTCATTACCTTTCCAAGCAGGCCGAGGCCCAGCTCGTTTCATAGACTTGTTGTCAAGCGGGTCGGGGTCCGGCCTGACCTATGCTTTTAACATGTTAATAAAACAACTATTATGTCATCACATGGGCTCCCAAGGATGGGCTCCCCTAATGGATATCTTAATCTATTAACATGAGTTAAAATATCAAGGGCACAAATAAATATCAATCGTTCATTCATAGATAACGGAAAGTGAAAGGAATACATGCTTGTGGTCTCAGAGAGGCACTATATGGCACTATCCCCCGAGACTTAGGAATATTTTAAGATAATACTAAGTCTGAGAAGAACAATATTACTGATTTTATCATTGAGGTGTTCTGTGTTCCAGGCTCTCGGGATCAACTTGTCTTGCATATCATTGAGGTGGTAGGTTCCCTCCCATAGCACTGATTTTATCATGTAGGGGACTTCCCAATTTGCCCCAAAGACTCTGTGACTCACCACCTTGGTGTTTGGCATGAACCGGCGCAGAACCAAATTTCCCACCTTAAAAGTCCGGGCTCGAACCTTACTGTTGTAGTGCCTTGATGTCCTCTGCTGATATGCTGCTATCCTGATCTGAGCATCTTCCCGAGTTTCTTCGATCATGTCCAAATAGAGCTGATGGTTGACCTCATTTGCCTCTGAGTCATAGTTGTCCCTCCGAAAAGAACCTGCTCCTACTTCAACGGGCACCATAGCCTCACACCCTATACACCAAAGAGAAAGGGGTCTCTCCAGTTATAGTTCGGGGAGTCGTGTTGTAAGACCATAGAACCTGGGCGAGCTCTTCCAGCCATGTCCCTTTCTTCTCTTCAAGGTGTGCTTAATGATTTTATTAACAGCCTCCGTCTGCCCGTTACTTTGGGTGTGGCAAACTGCACTAAAACTCTTCTGAATCCCCAGCTGCTCATAAAATTCCCGCATTTCCTTGATATCTAACTATTTCCCATTGTCAGATATCAACTTGTAAGGGATGCCATAGCGGCACACAATAATCCGGTGCACAAATTCCTTGAGCTTTTTTTCCGTGATAGTGGCTAGAGGCTCGGCCTCTGCCCACTTAGTGAAGTAATCTACCGCAACAACCGCATACTTGACAATTCCCTTGGCTTTCGTGAGTTCTCCAATCAGATCAATTCCCCACATAGCGAAGGGCCAAGGGCTCATAAGGGATGTGAGGGAAGCCACAGGGCTGTTATAATAATTGGCATATCGCTGTCACTTATCACAGGCTCGGGAGAATTGAAAGGCATATTTCTTCATTATTGGCCAATAGTAACCTTGACGGAGGATTTTATGAGCTAGAGAGCTACTCCCGAGTGATTGCCACAAATGCCCTCGTGTACTTACCTTAGGATATAATTGCATTAATCTTCATCCATGCACTTGAGGAGGGGCACGCTGAACTGTTAGTCCCTTAACAATATAGCAAGAATTACAGAAGGGGGGTTGAATGGAATTCTTGAACCTTTTTCTTGAAATAAAGATGTTCAACTCGATTATAGATATATTTGTTTTGATTAGCACAATGCGGAATGTAAACTTAAATGAATCAAAAAATAAGTAATTAAAAACAAGAGTCTTTAAAAACTTTCTGGTGGATTTAAACAATTCCACCAGAGATATATATATAATATATTGAGAGGACTCTGTGTGCAGAAATGCTCACAGCTGCTTACAAATGGAACTGCTGAGAATACAGGAAATGCTAAAGATTATGCTTACAAAGATTTCTCTGTTTTTGTATTTCTCAGCTATCTCAGTTATTTTTCTATTTGCTACTCTCTTGGTTTATATAATACCAAGATTACAAAGTCAAAAAGACTGAACAAATATAAAATCTAACAGTCTTAATTTTTGCTGCTTTTCGTCCTCTATTACCCAGTTAATAGGCTTCCACAATGTGTTTGTATACAACTCGACGGCTGTGTGTCAGCTTTCACTGTTCAACTGATGTTTGAATTCTTGATATGATCATCCGTCGACTTTCAGATCATCCTTCGATGACTTAATTGATCATCCGTCGACTGCTATGTTAAACATTCGTTGATAGTCATTTGATCATCCGTCGAAGGCTTTGTTAATCATCCGTCGGTAGCTATTTTGGCACTTGACTTCATTTCACTTATACAGAATTACAAGACATTACTTATGTACAATTAATCAACCTATTCTGCATATCTAGTTAAAGTCAACATGACTTATATGCTACTACAGATTCTATACAAAGGTGCATACATCGCTGTGCTATAAACTTATTATTACATAAGCTACTCACTCGATGGATAATGAGTTATTCATCCGTCGGGACTATAATGAGTTATCCGTCGGGACTATAATTCTTATCCGTCGAGTGCTACATAATTTCACTAAGTAAAATCTACTTAGATGTTTTGTTTAAGTGATCATCAAGTACACAACATATTCACAACAATCTCCCCCAATTTATGTCTACTGGAATTGTAGCCATAAATTAAGAGATACTTGATGATAACAAAACATCCTAAACATATATTTTTAAAGATAAGTAGATAAAACTGAAAGTGCTTCAATTAAACAAAATGTACAAGGTTTGGCTCACAGTCAGTTCAAGATGCTCCTCTAGCCTGAGCAGGTTTTTCTAGTTCCTTGAAGGTCTGGATCTTCTTCCAAGCTTTCTGTTGTTTTCTTCAATTTGATTCTGGAGTTGCCTGTGGAATTCTAGTTCATCAGATTCTGAGAGATTTAGCATTTCTTGCATCTCTAAGAGAGTCTCATTGCTAGAGATACTCAATTGGTCTTCTAGTATGAAAAATCTTCTCACACCCTTGTCATCCATGAATTCCATCAGCCAGTAGGGCCTTAGATGCACTCTTCTCCTTGTGTATGGGATGATTAGAGTCTTTGGGAGTGCATCTTTAGCTCTAACACTCCTCAGCTCTTCAATCCTCTACAATACTAGTCTTCTTGCAGTTACATTGAACTCAAAGTTTTTCTTGAAGGATGAATAGACTTTGATCAACACAGCTTGGCTTTCTTGAAGTATCCTGTGAAGAGGCCACTGAATCTCCCTTCCTCCTTTGTACTTGAACACCAACCTTTCAGGTAGGTTTTTGTATGCATCAATTGCCCTTACTTCATCCAGTTCATCCAGATAAAGGTTTAGATCTGAGAATTCTTTGATGTCGCACAAGTACAAGTAGTCTCCCCTGTGGACCTTGGATTGAGCTTTAACTACTGACTTGGATTTGGGAGGTGACAGTTTCACTTTCTTGACTGCCCTTGATTTTGTCCTTTTTGGCTAGGTAAGGATTGGCAAGTTGAAGTCAGGAATTGGTAATTTATCCCACTCTATTGGCTCATCCTTTGGCACAATAGGCTCTCCATGTATGTTCATGTAGGGGTCCACCACCCTTATGTCTTCAAATACCACAGAGGGCTTTGATGCTTGAGTTTTAGGTGGTGTGGATTCCTTAGGAAATTGATCTTCCAATTCCTTGTCAACAACATCCAGTTTCCTTTTTATTCTTCTAGCCAATTCTTTCTTTCTTGGGGATTTCTTCTGTTCTTCAATCTTCTTCTTTGATTCAGCAGCTTCAGATGGTTGAGAGGTAATTTGTTGAGAAGAGTTTATAGCCTGTAGCTTGGCCAAGATGACAATCTGCTCTTTCTTTTGTTTAGATTTCTTTGCATCTAGAGCAGTTTGCCTCTTTTCCTTCTTTAATCTTGCTTTTTCTTCTTTCTTTGCTTGAGCAAATTGTGGATGTCCAGCTACCACACAAATTTCCTTTCCATTTCTGAATATCTTAGCAATTCTCCTTTTTGAGGCTGAATCAGCTGGATCTTTATAGAAGACAATGGATCTTGACAGAAGCTTCTTTTCATCAGGCTTGGGTGTCTCATACACAGTGTCCAAGGGATTCTTCAAAGATGACTTTGGATAATTTGCCCTTGGTTTGAGAATTATTTCAGCCTTTTGTGATTTGATGCAGGAAGATTGTCCTTTCTCCAGATAGTTCATGCTCATCTCATTCATACTGATTGGCTTGACATGAGAGTGATGGATGGCTGATTAACTGGCTCCTTGACTAGTTCAAACTTTTTCTGTATCTCCTCATCAATCTTATCCCAGTTGATCAAACTCAAATTTCCTTTTTCAGCAACTTTTAAATTTGCTGCTGCTGCTTTAATTAGATCTATACCATCTGCAACTGGTGGCTTGGAGATAGTAATTGAAGGTATAATTACTTTGCTGATTTGTACTTGAAGTTTCTCCCCCTCTGTCGGTCCTTTCTCCCCCTTACTTGATTCTCTCTCCCCTTTTTTGTTATCATCAAGTTGAGGAGTTAGGCCTTGTGCTTTAGCCAGTTGCATGAGAAGATTTGTCTGAGTCTGTTGATTTTGAAGAAGAATAGCCACTGAATCTTCAATAACTTGAACTCTGTTTTCCAGCTTGGCTAGCTTCTTTTCAGAGTCTGATTCTCTCCTCAATCTTAGTAGTAGATCTTGCATGGTACCATATGGCATTACTGAATCCAGCTTCTCAGAGTTATAGGTCTTCAAGTCAGCTATATCTCTTTTCAATTCATCCACACTGAGATTTTGTCTTAAGTGCTGGATCTTCATTAGATGTAGGGAGTCTAGATGAGCTTGAAGAATAGCCTTGGTACCAGCATCTGAAGTTTCCTGAAGGGCCTGTTGAATAGCCATTACTTCTTTGACCAAAGACACCTCAAATTGTCCTGGTATAGATTCCTTTGCCCATGCCCATTCAGGTAAACTTAAAGCAGAACTTGGGCCTTCAGCTCCCCCTGAGTTCATGCTTCCATCCAAAGAACCAGAGTCATCATAATTAGAATTTACTCCAAATTCTTCAGATGGCTCTCCAGCTTGAGAAGGCATCATGTTAACATCAGCTTTATCTCTTTGAAGAGATTCTGTGGTGTGCACTAAATTTAAAGTCTGCTCTGCCTCCACATTGCCCCGAGCAGCCAAAAATTGATAGGCTGACACAGGATGTGTAAAAGTGTCAGCATCCAAGGAAATGTTATCAATTTCAGCTTTGTAATGTTGCTGAAATTGTCTTTCCTTTTCAGCATCATCCACAATCATTGACTCACTAGCAATGGCTGGATCCATCCTTATTTCTCCTGTACCTGCCTTTCTCTCATAATCTCTCTTTTGTTACATCAGGGTCTCACCCTGGCTCCCCACCCTCACACCCTCACCTTCACCTACTAAGGTGGGACTCCTCTCACTCACTTTTGCCAATCCTGAAGAAATGGATTGCTGAGATTCACTCTTTTCCTCTCCTTTTGCCTGGGAGCAACCCAGCCTCTCACTCAATGCACTCTCCTCTCTCAGTCCTAAGAGTGACTGTATTACCACTAAATCTTCTGCACTTGAAATAATTGAAGTTTGAAGTTGTGCAGAGACACTCGACGGATAAGTGATATCCGTCGGGTGAGTGGTAAAGCTATCCGACGGATAACTGTTGTTAAGCTTATCCGTCGGGATACAATCACTACTCGACGGATGAGCAATATCCATCGAGAGAGTAGAAATGAATGAGAAGGGAAGAGAAACTATTGTTGACTCTGTGTTGATTGAAGTTATTTGAGACACAGATGTCACAATAGTATCTGAAAGAATTGGCAAGTGAGCCAATAAATTATCTAAAAGATGATGCTCACTTGCACTAGTTTTTGGCTTCCCCAACAGAGTTAAAGAAGGGGAATCAGGAATTGAAGTGTTTATCATATCCACTTCCAGTGAGTTAGTTGGTGAGTATGGTGTTTCAGTGGCTTCTATTATACGAGATTTTGGCTGTGACTCCACATTTACTGGAGCCACATCAATTTGAATTTGAGAAGGTGCAGTGATTGTGTCTTTAGCACCAGTTTGCACTGTGTGTGTGCCCAGTTGTTTTGGATTTCTTCTTTCTAGTGTAATTTTGGGGTGAGCTTGTGTCCCTAACCCTTTTGGCCTTTGTTCTTGGATGAGAACTTTGTTCAATAGCCACATCCTTTTGGGAGGATGCAGCTAGAAGTGAGCTTTTGTCCCTTTTAAGCATTGCAGTTTGTTGGGAAACTGCAGTGTGGCTAGGCTGGGATTCACTCAACTCTCCAACCTTATCCTTGGGGTTTCTTTGATGTTCACCCCTTCCCTCACCTATCTGACCCTCCTTCACACTCCCCTCTTTGGCTTTGGTAGATTTTTCAACTAGTACCGTTTGAGAGATACCAGAGGGGGTTTTCTTTGATTTGGATTTGGAAATTACAGTTGTTTTGGCAGCTTTGGTAGGCAACTGTTTGGTCATTATCACAGTTGCCATAGCTATGCCTGAACTCAAAGAAGAAGAGGAGATTGGAATAGTTGAGGGTATGGATGAACTTACCTCACTTACCTGAGGTGTCTACATTACAGGAAAGTAGAACATTGGCACATCCCTATGATGGTTGGCTCTGTTCAAATCTGTAATGATTCTTCTCTCTTGAACCCAACAAGCTAATTTGTTGTTTGGGTTCTCAAGTACAATCTCTTGACAAAGATGGTTAGCCAATATCATGAAAAATCTAGCATAATATACATTTTTTCCCCTCTTGGCTAACTCACCTAGTTTAAAACCTAACTCATACAAGACAAGGTCACTGAAATTGTAAAATTTATCTGTAACTAGCATGTATAGCATGTTAAGCATGGAAATATTCATAGAATCAAAATTACTGACTTTTCCAGAGAAAAGTTTAGTCACAACATCACACATGAAACTCCATTCCTTCCTAAGACCTAATCTTCTAATTTCACTTAGCTTATTAGTAGGAAGTGCATAATGCATGGAATTAAGCATATTGATAATATCAGTGTCAGTGTGTGGTGAAGTTACATTATCATCAGGAATTTTGAAACATGCTTTTATCACATCACTATTGATAGATAACTCATTACCTTTGATAGTTAGAGTGATGGTTTTGTCAGTAGAGTTGTAGTTTGCAGTGGTCCACATCTCTTCAACAACTTCACAGTAAATTAACTGTGGGTGATTCAAGCATGGCATAACTTAACTTGCAGTTCTTCACGAAGTCCATCATCTTGTGATAGTCTTCTGATTGCTGAATACCCTTATTGACCAAAGCAGTGAAGTTGTTCTTCTCATAAATGAACCCAGTCTGAGACATGATCTTTACTACAGGTGCCATTGTTAGAGAATGAAAGCTTGAAGAGAAAGAGGATATTTGTTTGAGAGAGAATAAAATAAAAGCAGTTGAATTTGAGAATGATAAAAGAAAATAATTGGAATGAAATAAGCTTTTATACTCCCTCAAAAACAACGGATGAAAATAATAAAGAAAAGTAAATTACCCAATAGAAATTGCCTAAATTAGCCGTTTAAAGATAAACTGTAAAAATTCCACCCATTATCCGTCGTGTAATGCTTATAAACTGTAAGTATACTCGATGGATAATGTTCAGGGAATTAACGGTTAAGATTTAGACACTTCGACGGATGAGGATGAACTGTTATCCGTCGAGTTTTAAAAGATTCCAGAAAAGTAATTGATTTTTATTTGCACATAGTACATCGACGGATGACTTAACTCGATGGATAATGGTCATCCGTCGAGATGCAAATTTTTACTTAGCCAAAATTTCATCCATAACTAAAAAATCAGTTAAATTTCTGGCTACATTTCAACTTGCAAAATAACTCAAATAGATTCAAGAGTAATTAAGCATACCTAACTCACTTACCAACCTAGAAAAGGTGGATTCATCCAGTGGCTTGGTAAATATATCTGCAAGTTGCTTCTCACTTGGAACAAAATGTAACTCTACAGTACCATTCATTACATGTTCCCTTATGAAATAATACTTGATATCTATGTGCTTTGTCCTTGAATGTTGCACTGGATTTTCAGTGATGGCAATTGCACTTGTGTTATCACGGAAAATAGGAATCCTCTCAACTTGCAAACCATAGTCTAGCAATTGATTTTTCATCCATAAAATCTGTGCACAGCAACTGCCAGCAGCAATATATTCAGCTTCAGCTGTAGAAGTAGAAACTGAATTTTGCTTTTTACTGAACCAGGACACAAGCTTGTTTCCTAGAAATTGACAAGTTTCTGTTGTGCTTTTTTTGTCAATTCTGCAACCTGCATAGTCTGCATCTGAATAACCAGTTAGATCAAAACCAGAATCTCTAGGATACCAAATGCCAAGTTTTGGTGTTCCCTTGAGATATCTGAAAATTCTCTGAATAGCTATCAAGTGAGACTCTCTAGGATCAGCCTAAAATCTAGCACATAAACATGTAGCAAATATTATATCTGGCCTACTAGCTGTTAAGTACAGAAGTGAGCCAACCATGCCTCTATAGCTTGAAATATCCACAGACTTTTCAGTAGTGTTTAGTTCAAGCTTAGTTGCAGTGGCCATGGGAGTTTTTGCAGATGTGCAATCCATTAGATCAAATTTCTTTAAAAGATCAAAAATATATTTAGTTTGACTAATGAATATTCCATCACTAACTTGCTTAACTTGTAAACCAAGAAAGTAAGTTAGTTCTCCCATCATACTCATTTCATACTTACTTTGCATCAGTTTGGCAAACTTTTTACAAAGTTTCTCATCTGTAGAGCCAAAAATAATATCATCTACATAAATTTGAACAAGTATGCTAGAGCCATTAGCATTTCTGAAAAATAAAGTTTTATCTACAGTACCTCTTGTGAAGTGATTTTCCAAAAGGAACTTTGATAAAGTGTCATACCAGGCTCTAGGTGCTTGCTTCAGTCCATAAAGTGCTTTCAGTAGATAATAGACATACTCTGGAAAATTTGGATCTTCAAAGCCAGGAGGTTGACTAACATACACTTCTTCCTCCAAATCTCCATTCAGAAAGGCACTTTTGACATCCATTTGATAGACCTTGAAATTGGCATGGGCTGCATAGGCTAAGAAGATTCTGATGGCTTCAAGTCTTGCAACAGGGGCAAATGTTTCATCAAAATCTATTCCTTCTTGCTAGAAATAGTCTTTAGCAAACAATCTGGCTTTGTTCCTTACTACTATGCCATTTTCATCCATCTTGTTTCTGAATACCCATTTGGTGTCTATTGGATTCTTTCCTTTAGGTTTGGGTACCGGCTTCCAGACTTTATTCCTTTCAAATTGGTTTAGCTCCTCCTGCATAGCTAAAATCCAATCAGGATCCAACAAAGCTTCTTCTACCTTCTTTGGTTCTTCCTTTGACAGAAAGCTGATGTACAGACATTCTTCCTGAGTTGCTCTTCTTGTTTGAACTCTAGAAGACACATAACCAATAATTAGTTCAAAGGGGTGATCTTTTGTCCATTTCCTTGGTTGAGGTAGATTAGCTCTAGATGAAGAGACCTCAATGTTGTCTTGATGTGTGATTGAGTTATGATTGCTAGAAACTCCCCCTGAGTTTGTGGATCTTTGATTTGAGAAAGGGGTACTTTCTATGGGTGACCTACCTTGATTTCGTGCTCCTTTAGATAACCCGACGGATGGTAAATTTTGAGTACCGACGGATGAGGCAGGTTGTCTTCCGACGGATAACACAGATTGCCTTCCGACGGATGAAGCATTATGTAACTCGACGGATGTTGAGTTATGTGCTTCATTGGTGGTTGATTTGTCTGCATTATCCTTAGACACTGTTTCTTGATCACTCTCATCATCACTTTCATCACTGACCATCTCAACATTGTCGAATTTGAGGCTCTCATGGTAATCTCCATCTTTTAGTCCTTCAATCTTTTTATCATCAAACACAACATGTATAGATTCGACAACAATGTTGGTTCTTAGATTATAGACTCTATATGTTTTACCAACAGCATATCCAACAAAAATTCCTTCATCTGCTTTAGCATCAAACTTCCCATTTTGATCAGTTTGATTTCTCAGAATATAGCATTTACAGCCAAAGACATGAAGGAAGTTTAGAGTTGGCTTCTTGTTCTTGAACAATTGATAAGGTGTCATGCATCTTGCTTGATTAATCAGAGAGATGTTCTGAGTGTAGCATGCAGTGTTTACAGCTTCAGCCCAGAAATATGTTGGTAATTTTTTATTCTTCAAGCATTGTCCTTGCAGCTTTAATAAGAGATCTATTCTTTCTTTCCACTACTCCATTCTGTTGTGGAGTCCTTGCTGCTGAAAACTCATGCAAGATCCCATTTTCCTCACAAAATACTCTCATGACATAGTTCTTGAACTCAGTTCCATTGTCACTCTTGATTCTTCTTACTTTGAAATCAGGATGATTGTTAACTTGCCTTATGTGATTGATGATGATTTCACTAGCCTCATCTTTAGACTTTAGGAAATATGTCCAAGAGAACTTTGAGAAATCATCTACAATTACTAGGCAAAATCTTTTCTTTGAAATTGACAATACATTGACTGGTCCAAACAAATCCATGTGAAGCAGTTGCAGAGGCTCTTCAATTGCTGAATCAAGTTTCTTCCTGAATGATGCTTTGATCTGCTTCCCTTTTTGATAGGCATCACACAGTCCATCCTTTGTAAACTCCACTAGAGGAATGCCTCTAACTAGCTCTTTCTTTACCAACTCATTCATGGTCTTGAAGTTTAAATGGGATAGCTTCTTGTGCCATAGCCAACTTTCATCTTGACTTGCTTTACTGAGAAGACAAGTTACAGATTCTGCTTTAGTTGAGTTAAAGTCAGCTAGATACACATTTCCTCTTCTCACACCAGTGAGAACCACTTTGTTATTTTGATTGTTAGTCACAACACAGGCTTCTTTGTTGAAGGTTACTGAGTTGCCTTTGTCACAAAGCTGGTTGATACTCAACAGATTGTGTTTGAGACCATCCACTAAGGCAACCTCTTCAATGATGACATTGTCCTTTGAAATCAAGCCATATCCCACAGTATAACCTTTGCTGTCATCTCCAAAAGTAATACTTGGGCCAGCTCTCTCCTTAAACTCTGTGAGCAGGGTAGAATCACCAGTCATGTGTCTTGAACAGCCACTATCCAAGTACCAAAGATTCTTTCTAGTTTCCCTGCACACATCAAAATCAAATCAAGTTGATTTTGGTACCCAAGTTTCCTTGGGTCCTGCCTTGTTAGCTTTCTTCTTCTGTTTCTTAGGTCTTATCTCATTTGACTTAGGAATTTCAGATTCTTCCTTAGTCAATTGGGTTGTACCTTTGAAACCACTAAATGCAACAAAATTATCATGCATGTTATGGCTAACAGGAAATGGCATGCTTGGTGTAAACATGTTATTCCAGTAAGGCATGCTAAATGGCATTTGAGGCATATTCTATGCAGCATAGTATAGATTAGGTGCAAATGGCATATTAGCAAACTGTGCATTCATATTCTGTGTAGGCATAGCATTAACAGGCATGGGAGGCATGGCATTCATGTTAGGAAATTGAGGCTGAATAGACATGGGAGTAGGCATGGCAGATTTGCAATTAACAGACAAATGATTTACACTACCACACTTGACACAGATTTTTGTGGGGGAATATTTATCAGGTGTGTAGTTATTGTGTTTGTTAATCCCTACTTTACCATTCCTATTGTTCTTCTTTTTAGTCTCTATTTTTACCTCTATCTTCTCAAGTCTGTCACTTAACTGTTTGACAGTCATGTGACCAACATTAGCCTTTTTCCCTTTCTTATCTTGACTTGACTCTCCTGAAACAAAGTTCTTGGAAACAGACCCATACTTTTCATTTAGCTTGATTAATTTGGCTTTGCTAATGGGTTTGCTTACAGCCGACGGATGAGGATTTTTATCATTCGACGGATAACACTTTTTGTTATCCGACGGATAGCCCTCATCATCCGTCGAGTCTACATTTGTCAGCAACCCATCTACCAAAATAGGTTCTAGTTTCTCCTTATTCTTTTTCCAGGCTTCATCACAAAAAAGACTCAATTCCTTGAACCTTGGTGATTTGAGCATGAACATCTCTGGATGTTTTCCATGCTTTAATCACCTCTTGTTCACGATCGAGCTACTTCTTCAAAATTTCTTCCTTTTTCAAGGACTCAGTTAATTCCTCCTTGGCAATCTTACACTCAATTTTTAATTTCTCAAACTCAACATATTGAGACTCAAGCACATTATTCCTCTCACTTAAAAACAAGTTGTTTTATTTGATTTTAGCATTTTCTTTAGTGAGAGACTTAAGTGTAACACGTAAATGATACAATTCTGTAGACATGTCATTTAATGCATCATTACACTCAACTTTAGATAAATGTGCAAGGTTTGTAGTGATTACCTGATTGCTTGAGGAACTTGTCTCTGTTTCATCAGACTTGGCCATAAGGGCTAGATTGACATAGCTGACATCTTCATCTTCATCCAAACCATCAGCTGCCCAGTCATTCTCTTGTGTAATAAAAGCCCTTTCCTTTTGTTTGATTAGATCAAAGTATTTTTGCTTGTAATCTACAGACTCAAACCTTTTCTTACTGGAATCTGACTTTCTACACTCATTTGCAAAATGTCCTGCCAAGCCACATTTGAAACATTTGAATTTTGACTTATCCACCATGTTTCTATTTGGCTTGGCTGCTCCAACGTTCTTTTTGAACTTGAGCTTGGAAAATCTTCTTGAAAGGAATGCTAGGTGCTCATCAATGTCCTCCATGTCATCTTGGCTCAATGAATCTTCACTTTCTGCAGCTAGCCCCTTACCCTTGCTTTCACAGACCTTTGAAGGTGATTCCACAAATTCCATTTTCCAGATCAACAACTAGTGCAATGGATCCTCCTTTCTTCTTTCCTCTCTCCATTCTTTCATCCTGCTCTATCTCAAGCTCATAGGTTTTCAGAATGCCATATAGTCTCTCTAAAGTAAACTCCTTATAATCTTGTGAGTTTCTCAATGAGACTGTCATTGGTTTCCATTCCTTTGGAAGAGATCTGAGAAATTTCATATTGGAGTCTTTAGTCTGATAGACTCTTCCATGCAACTTAAGTGCATTTAGTAGTTTTTGGAATCTACTAAAAATGTCAGTGAGTGACTCACTTTCTTCATTGTGAAAATGCTTATATTGCTGAATCAGGAGCTGCATTTATTTTCTCTTACTTGCTCAGTACCATCATAGATTATCTGTATTGTGTCCCAAACTTCCTTGGCAGTCTTGCAGTTGATGATGTTATCAAACATGTCTGCATCAACACCATTGAACAGAATGTTCATGGCCTTTTTATCTTTCCTGACTTGTTCAATGTCAGGATCAGACCATTCATGCCTTGGCTTTGGAACAGATGGCTCATTTCCAGTTGCAGCTCTCATTGGAACATGAGGGCCTCTTTCTATGCAGTCCACATAGGCCTTATCTTGAGAGAGCATGTGAAGATGCATCTTTACCTTCCAATGATGGTAATTATCTTTATCAAGAAAAGGAATCTTGACTCCAACATCTTTCTTGTTCATCTTGCTGAATTGTTTTGATTTTTAAACTCTTTGTAGATTAAGAGCTTGCTCTGATACCAATTGTTAGTCCCTTAACAATATAGCAAGAATTACAGAAGGGGGGTTGAATGGAATTCTTGAACCTTTTTCTTGAAATAAAAATGTTCAACTCGATTATAGATATATTTGTTTTGATTAGCACAATGCGGAATGTAAACTTAAATGAATCAAAACATAAGTAATTAAAAACAAGAGTCTTTAAAAACTTTCTGGTGGATTTAAACAATTCCACCAGAGATATATATATAATATATCGAGAGGACTCTGTGTGCAGAAATGCTCACAGCTGCTTACAAATGGAACTGCTGAGAATACAGGAAATGCTAAAGATTATGCTTACAAAGATTTCTCTGTTTTTGTGTTTCTCAGCTATCTCAGCTATTTTTCTATTTGCTACTCTCTTGGTTTATATAATACCAATATTACAAAGTCAAAAAGACTGAACAAATATAAAATCTAACAGTCTTAATTTTTGCTGCTTTCCGTCCTCTATTACCCAGTTAATAGGCTTCCACAATGTGTTTGTATACAACTCGACGGCTGTGTGTCAGCTTTCACTGTTCAACTGATGTTTGAATTCTTGATATGATCATCCATCGACTTTCAGATCATCCGTCGATGACTTAATTGATCATCCGTCGACTGCTATGTTAAACATCCGTTGATAGTCATTTGATCATCCGTCAAAGGCTTTGTTAATCATCCGTCGGTAGCTATTTTGGCACTTGACTTCATTTCACTTATACAGAATTACAAGACATTACTTATGTACAATTAATCAACCTATTCTGCATATCTAGTTAAAGTCAACATGACTTATATGCTACTACAGATTCTATACAAAGGTGCATACATCACTGTGCTACAAACTTATTATTACATAAGTTACTCACTCGATGGATAATGAGTTAATCATCCGTCGGACTATAATGAGTTATCCGTCGGGACTATAATTCTTATCCGTCGAGTGCTACATAATTTCACCAAGTAAAATCTACTTAGATGTTTTGTTTAAGTGATGATCAAGTACACAACATATTCACAACATGAACCCTCTTCTGTATAGGACCCCGTCGTATATCATATAGCGGGCTGCTTTGTATTTTATCCTTTTTGCCTCATTCTTTTCATCCGGGAGTGATCCCCTAAAGCTGAGGAGGAATCCCCTAAAGTGGCTGACTCAAAGAAAGGCAAAGGAAAGGCTCTCATCATAAAGTCTGATTTAGATTCATCAAGTTCTGATGATGATGATACCTGAAATAGATGCTGATGAAGAGATGATGAAATTGTGTGCTCTTATGGTGAAGGGTATCACAAAGATAGCCTATAGGAAATTCAGAAAGGGAAGAAGTTTTCCAGGAAAGGTACAAGTTCTGATAAGAAGGGCTTCAGAAAATCTGAAGGTAAAGGAGGAAAGTCTGACATAGGAGATTACTCAAATGTCAAATGCTACAACTGTGGTGAGAAAGGCCACATATCTCCTGACTGCAAGAAAGGAAAGAGTGAAAAAGGCAAGGCTTTTGTCACAAAGAAGAAAAGCTGGACAGACATCTCAGATTCTGAAGATGAGGAGAACTATGCCTTGATGGCAAATGCTGATAGCAGTTCTGATGTTGCTGAGTTAAAGGTACCTCAAACAACTTATGCCTTTCATACTGATGATATTACTGAGTTGAGATTATATCTTAAAACCATGTTTATTAGTTACAGAGATCAAACTTTAACATGTGAAAAATTAACTTCTGAAAATCTTGCTTTTAAAAAGAGGAATGATTATTTAGAAAAAGAGTTAGTCATGTTCCATCAAACTCAGAAAGAAAGAGATGATGCTTTCTATGTTAGAGATGAAGTGCTAAAAATGAATAAATCTCTAAAAACTGAGTTAGAAAAGGAGAGAGAGATTATCAGGACTTGGACTAACTCTGGCAGAGGAACTCAGGATATACTAAGTAGTGGAAATTGGAAAGAGGGCTTAGGTTATGGAGATGAGAAAAGTGAAAAAGGAACTGAACAAGTTAAGCCAATTATTGTTAAACAGACTACTAAGCCAAAGGTAAATCCTATTAAGTTTGTAGCCAAAACTGTAAAGTCTGATTCTGAAAAGATGAAAGATATTGAGACAGAAGTAATAGAAGAGTCAACTTCTGACAAATTAGAACAGGATAAACCAACTGAAGTTAACATAGGCTTAATGACTAAGAAGTAGCTTAAACATAAGTTGAAAGAGATTGCCAGTGTAAACAAGGTAAATGGAGCTGGGAAAAATAGGAATGGAAAGGAAGGTGTGAATAAAAAGAACAATTATATGCCTGTTCCTAATGCTCCTAGAAAGAAATGCTATAACAGTGGAAACTCTAACCATCTGGCTTCTTTTTGCAGGAAGAATAAGAATATAAACCCCTTACCTTCTAAGCCAGGATTTAAGAGTCAGTCTACTAGGTTTAAGCCACAAAATCCTTATTTTCATTGTGGTAGTGTATGGCATTCCATTTATACTTGTAAGGAATATCATAGTTTGTACTATGATTATTATCAGATAAAACCTTCTTTGAAGAAAGTTACTTTAATTCCTTCTAGTGTAAAGTATGATGCAAAGTCTGTGTAATATCCCGTAATTTTTAGAATTAGATTAGTAATTGAATAATAGAATAATAGAATAAAGAGTATTAAAATTAGAAAAGGACTAGGATTTAAAATTTAATTAGACTAATGGGCCTAAAATTTGGATCAGATTCTAATATGGATAACTTGTAGGTTAAGACATAGGGTTTTGTATCGTTATAAATACACCCCTTTCATTTTCCTCGTTTGTATTCATCGTAAGTTAGAATTCAATGATCCTGGACTTTTTGGAAAGGTCTTTTCGTTCTCTACAACTTTCGTGTTTCGTGTTTTCCAATAAAACATCGTTTATAGGGTCAAACAATACAAATAAGGATCTGGTCAGAATTGGAATTGTGGAGAAGATCGAGATTTTTGATGTGTCGTATTTGATGGGTTGCTAAGGATTGATTGTGTGTTTTAATGTGAATTATCTGTATGCGTGATTGAGGCAAGTAACTTTCCGTTGCTCTGTATTATTTGTTTTCCTACATATTTTGTAAGTAACTATTTGTTGCTCCATTTTTGTTGTGTAACGTATCTTTTATTGTTTGGTTCATGTTCTCGAATATTTATTTTGATAATTGTAAGTATGATATTGATATGTGATTGATAAGAAACGAATTCAAAGAAATTCCCAGTCTTAGTCATATATAAGAATAAGATTCTGATCACTGGACAGTGTGATACTTAGAACTTAGAACTAGTTTGCGCACGTTCTGGAACACATTGATACCTTGTCAAGCTTCGGTTTCACTTGACAAGGGACGTAAACTAGCCCCCCGTCGAATAAGAATTAGAACCCGGTCACTTGGGAAGTGTGACATAAAGTATAAGATGCCGGTCACTGGAAAAGTGTGGCATAAGGTGTGATTTAGGACTGTGGGACTAAAGATAAGAATTTGTTATTAAGATTTCTTAATTGATTAAGAATTTTGATTATGTGGATTATAGAATGTGTTGTGTGCTTTGCTTTGATAATGGTTGTTGATTATATCGTGTGCATCTTTGTTCACCATGTTATCGAATATATGTGTGATTTTGTGATATGTGTTATGTGTCAAGCATGTTTAAATTATGTTTTCGAAAAAGATATAAAATATTATTTTGAGTCGTTGGATGGTAGTTGCTTGCTGGGCTTCGCCGCTCATTCTTTTAATATTTCAGGTTTTGTCTAAGATTCGAGTTGGTTAGCATTGGAGTTCGAGGACTTAGAATTAGAGTAGATTGACTTTTGGACTTTCGCTTTTCGCTGCGCGTTCATATTGTCACCATTATAATAGAATTTTGGATTAGTAATTGTATTTTATTTCAGTTTTGATTTTAGAATTAATAGTCCGGAAGTGCGGGCTGATACAGTCTGATACTGTAAAATCTGATAAGAAAAATGTTAGCATAAACTCTGATGCTAAATCCGCTGTAAATGTTAACAAACTTAAGAAGGCCAAAGGATCCAAGCAAGTCTGGTTCCTTAAAACTAACCATTAGTGGTCTTTGTGATTGCAGGGCAACAGGAAGAACATCCTAGTTCTGGACAGTGGATGTTCAGGATATATGACTGAAAATAAAGCCATGCTATCAGACTTTGTGGAGAAAGCTGGCCCAAGAGTTTCTTATGGAGATGGCAACATGGGGAAAACTCTGGGATATGGCAAGATCAATCTTGGGAATGTCATCATTGAATCAGTAGCTCTAGTCTCAGGACTTAAACACAATCTATTGAGTATAAGTCAAATCTGTGATAGAGGTTATCATGTGGATTTTTTTGAAGAACACTGTGAAGTTATAAGTAATTCTACAGACAAAGTGGTTCTGAAAGGATACAGGCATGGTAACATTTATGAATCCAGAATTTCAACAAGTACTGATGGTTCTGCAATCTGCCTGTTGAGTAGAGCATCAATTGAAGAAAGCTGGAAATTGGCACAAGAAACTCTCTCATTTAAATTTCAATAATATAAATGAGCTTGTAAAGAAAGATCTTGTGAGAGGACTGCCAAAAAAAATATTTGCTCCTGATGACCTTTGTGATTCATGTCTGAAGGCAAAATAAAGAAAATCTTCTTTCAAGAGCAAAACTGAGTCATCAATTCTTGAGCCTTATCACCTACTGCATGTTGATCTATTTGGTCCAGTCAATGTCATGTCTATTGTAAAGAAGAAATATGATATGGTTATAGTGGATGAGTTCACAAGATACACTTGGGTGTATTTCTTGCACAAGAAGACTGAAATAACATCTACTCTAACTGATCATGTCAAACAGTTGGATAAATTGATCAAAGATTCTGTTAAAATCATAAGGAGTGATAATGGCACTGAGTTCAAGAATTCAATCATGAAAGAGTTCTGAAAAGATCATGGAATCAAACAGGAAATTTATGCACCTGGAACTCCACAGCAAAATGGAGTAGTAGAAAGAAAGAACAGGACTCTCATTGAAGCTGCACGAACAATGCTTGATGAAGCAAAGCTACCAACCTATTTTTGGGCTGAAGCTGTGCAGACTGCTTATTTTACACAAAATGCTACACTCATAAACAAGCATGGAAAAATACCATATGAAATGGTGAAGAAAAAGAAGCCAAATCTGAAATACTTTAATGTATTTGGTTGCAAGTGTTTTGTTCTTAAGACTCATCCTAAGCAGCTGTCAAAATTTGATCTAAAAGCTGATGAAGGAATTTTTGTTGGATATCTACTTTCCACAAAAGCCTTCAGAGTCTATAATTTAAGAACAAGGGTTGTCATGGAATCTATCAATGTCTCTTTTGATGATAAGAAGATTACTGGACTTGAAGATTTCAATGATCATGATCAGGCTGAGATTTGAGAATGAAGATTTAAATTCTGATTCTGGAAATTCTGATGACTTAAATCCTGATCCTGTAAGTTCTGATGGATTAAGCTCTGATATCATTGAAATTGTGGTAACAACTCCAAAGGAAAATGCACTTGTCCAGGGGGAGAAAGCTAAAGATCCTACCACATCCCAAGACTCTCGAGAAGCATCAGAACTTGTCACTGGCTCTTCAAGTTCTGATTCATCTAGTTCTGATGAGCCAAATTCTGATAATTCTGAAAGCTCTGATTCTTCAACTCCTGAAAAATCAAAATTCAAATTCTGAAGTCTCAGAGAGCATAACTTACAGGGGGAGCATCAGAAAATATTGATGGAGATAGCATAGATCATGGGGGAGGATCCAGTTCTAGAGATCAACTTTCATCTGCAAGGAAGTGGACTAAAGCACACACACCTGATTTAATAATTAGAGATCCAGAAGCAGGTGTCAGAACTAGAACTGCAACTTCAAATGAATGTCTCTATCATTCCTTTCTATCTCAGACTGAACCAAAGAAAGTGGAAGAAGCTCTTCAAGATGTTGATTGGGTGCAAGCAATGCAGGAAGAGTTAAATGAATTTGAAAGAAATAAAGTCTGGACCCTAGTGCCAAGACCAAAGAACAGATCAGTTGTTGGTATAAAATGGGTATTCAGAAACAAAACCGATAGTGATGGCATAATTAAAAGGAATAAAGCAAGACTGGTTGCTAAAGGCTACTCTCAACAGGAGGGTATTGATTATGATGAAACATTTGCACCAGTTGCTAGATTAGAAGCCATAAGGATCTTTTTGGCTTATGTTGCTCGTAAGAAGTTTAAAGTCTTTCAAATGGATGTGAAAAGTGTTTTTCTCAATGGAGAATTGGAAGAAGAGGTATATGTTGAACAACCTCCAGGCTTTGTAGATCCTAAATTTCCCAATCATGTCTACAGGCTTGATAAAACATGTTATGGCCTTAAGCAAGCTCTAAGAGCATGGTATGAGACTTTAACTCAATTCCTTCTGGAAAATGGATTTCACAGAGGCACAATTGACAAGACTTTATTGTACCTCAACCATGGAAATGACTTACTTTTGTTACAGATATATGTTGATGATATCATATTTGGTTCTACTAATTCCAAACTGTGTGAGAAGTTTGCAAAGCTAATGCAGTCAAGATATCAAATGAGTATGATGGGAGAACTTAGCTATTTTCTGGGCCTTCAAGTCAAGCAAACTGAAGAAGGCACTTTTATCTGTCAATCCAAGTACACCAGAAATTTGGAATGCAAGATTGTTCAACTGCATCCACTCCCATGGCCACTGCAACCAAGTTAGATAAGGATACTGGTAAATCAGTAGATATTACTAACTACAGAGGTATGATTGGCTCCTTACTCTATCTAACTGCAAGTAGACCTGATATCATGTATGCTACCTGTCTTTGTGCAAGATTTCAGGCTAATCCAAGAGAACCTCACTTATTAGCTGTGAAAAGAATTTTCAAGTACCTTAAAGGTACAGCTGATCTAGGATTGTGGTATCCTAGGGAATCAGATTTTAAGCTAATTGGTTACTCAGATACAGATTTTGCAGGATGCAAAATAGACATGAAAAGCACTAGTGGAAGCTGCCAATTTCTTGGAGGCAGATTGGTTTCTTGGTTTAGCAAGAAACAAAAGTCAATTTCCACATCAACTGCAGAAGCAGAATATATTGCTGCAGGAAGCTGTTATGCACAGATTCTTTGGATGAAGAATCAGTTACTGGATTATGGGTTAGAATTTTCTAAAATCCCTATTTATTGTGATAATCAAAGTGCTATTGCTATGACAGGTAATCCAGTTCAACACTCAATGACAAAGCACATCAGCATTAGGTACCATTTCATAAGGAAACATGTAGATGAAGGTACAGTAGAATTGCATTTTGTTCCAACAGATCAACAGCTAGCAGATATCTTCACAAAACCACTATGTGAAGCTACTTTTATAAGATTGGTAACGAACTTGGAATGGTTTCAGGTTCTTTCTCTAAATCTGCTTAGTTTTTGTTCTCATACATCAGACTTTATGATTAGTAGTTTACAAATTGTATTATCTATATGTAATATGTGCTTAATTTGAAAATTCATTAAATACTGATTGTTATCTGATGTGGATTTATATACTCTGATAAGTGTTTTGAATGTTCTGTGACTATTCAATCCAATGAGGATAACTGTGCTAGATGTTGACCTAGTAGTCTTTAACATACTAGAAATCCCATGTTTGAATTAGTTGTTTATGTGGAAACTCATTAACACAAGCAGATTCTGATATTGAGCTTAGTCAAGTTTACTTTATGTATCTTATTACTAAGTCACAAACTAGATTCTTGTTTCTTATCTGTCAAATTCTGATGTCAATAAATCTTAAGAATGAACTGAGTGCTAATAAGCCTCACTTATCAAAAGAAAAGAAAAGAAAAGAAAAGAAAAGAATAAAAGTCAGGTACTCCTTTGAGATCTAGAGTAAAAATCTGGAAGGGAAGACCCAAGTGCATTGTTGGTATTAAGTTATATGCATTAGAAAAGCAAAAAAAATTCTTGGTGACTTTTCACACTTTATGATTACTGGAGAAATACTTTGATGACAGCATAAATTCTGATAAGCAGTTGTGACTCACTTACACTGAGAAGCCACTGTAAAAAGGAATTTTAAAAGATGCATAAAATGAGCACAAACAGTTGAGGTGGACTCTTGCATAAATTTTTTCTATAGTAGACTTCATGATTGATGACAGATTTTAAGCATTTTTCTTAGTTATGCCTTATTTCTAAGATGTACTGAAGTTTATCAGACTTTAATCTTTATCTGATATTTTGCTGAATGCACACACTTTCACTCCATATGAATGATGAAAATTACTGTGGTGATTAAGTTATTTTTGACAAACAGTTAAGTGTCATTTGCATAAATTCAGAGGACAAGTTCTGATGGAAGTTCTGATGATGAAACTCTGAAGAAAATAAGTCAGTATTTGTATGAAGAATCATAGAAAAAGATATTCACTGTTTGAGTACTGAAGCCATGTTCTGATGACTGTTAAAATATGATATAAGTTAAGTTCTGATATTAAATCCCGATGGAATCTTAATGCTTACTGTGGCATTTTTCTTTACTTGACTTATTTGTGGTAAAATCTGAAACAGTCATATTTAAATCAGAATAAATTTTGGGTGAGATAAAAACAGTCATAATCATTATGGGTTAGTGGTTAACGTGTATGTCCTGAAAAACTGCATGTGCACGGTAATTATTGCCTATTTTACGTGCTCATTAACTCCTGCTCTAAACTGTTTATTGACTGTTCACACAGGTGCCAGGTGCTAAATTGTATCCTCTGCTTCAAAAATATAACTGTTGAGTGGAGAGAGTATATATATGGGAGTTAACAGATTTTCTAATCTTTTACTTACTTTTCTACTTTTTATCTCTCTTATTCTCTCTCTCTCTCTCTAATATTCTCTGAAGCGTTTTCTTTCAGGACTTTTAAAAAACACTTTGCAAACACTCTCTTTCTCACTTAATTTCTTACAGAGATGGCACCAAAAGACGTAATTTTCAATGGAGCTAAGCTTGTTCCTAACAACTACTCCGCCATTCTTAGCAAGGCTGAAGCTCCATCGGAACTTCACTTCATTCAGGATTTTCTCGCTAATTCTGATATTGGATATGCTTTAACCCAACCTGAAGTAATCTCTGGAACCCAAGTGCTGGAGTTTTGGAGAAGTGGAGTATATGATGATGGTGGTGCTCAAGGGTCCCCAAGTATTATCTTTTCATCAGGGGAGGATGAGCATATCGTGACATTGGCCATGGTTCGACAAGCACTGCAGCTGCCTGAGAACTGTGTTTACTCTACTGTAGAGGAGTTAGTTCTTCAAAATATGATGGCCAGTCTGGGGTATGAAAAGAAATTGGCTAAGTTGGGTCAATTGAAGAGACCTTACATAAGGAGGGAATGGAGTTTCTTCTTTGACTGCATTACCAAAGCTTTTGCAAACAAATGTTCTAACTTCGATGCAATCCTCATATTCAGTCAACAAATCAGGTATGCTCTCATTAATCAAACTGATTTTGATTATACAAGTGATGTTTTAGGCTTTATTGGGGACAGGATGACAGAAGATAGGAATACTGTATATTTTTCTAGATTCGGTTAGCTTATATATAGTACTTGTTGCTCTGATAAGCCCCAATTAGCTAGTGAATCACTTTCACCATTTAGACTAGCTAAAAAATCTTTTAATGACTTATTATCTACTGATAATAAGAAGGCTGTGTTAAGACCCCTCTGAATTCCTTTATCTGTCAAACAAGCCTTAATAACCTATGATCCAGTTAAATACATTGCACTATATCCTGATGTCCAACCATCAGAACCTCAATCATCAACACCTACCACCTCTACACAAACACCTCAGACTTCTCAACCATCAGCACAAACAACCAGACCTTCATCTTCCAAACCTTCTAAAAGGACAAAGTATGTTCCTCAACCTCCACAAAAGAGAAGGAAGATGATTCTCAGAGATGAGTCTGAGAGTGAAGAGGAAACATTTGAAGCACGATTTCATGCATCTGAACCTGTGATAATTGAAGCTGAGAATGTTACTTCTCAGAAAGAAACAGCATCTCAAAGTTCCGATACTTTGAAAAGGAAATCTGTAAATTCTGATACTGCCAAAGCAACTCCTTCATTGGCAAGGATATTGAAAAAATAAAGGCTAGGAGGTATTTGGCTAAGGCTATATCAGAAGATACTGAAGAAGCTTAGAAAGGGGATCAGGAATCTCTAATCTCACAAGAACCAATTATCATTGAAGCCCTTCCAGCTCAAGCCAAAGACACTGCTAATGACACAGTTGTTACCCCTCATGTCTCTCCTATTAAAGCTACAGATGATGCTAAAGAACAAACTGATAATTCTGAAATAGATATTCATAATTTGAATATACCTGAAGTTCTTTATCTGGAAGCTCAATCTACATCAAAGACACCAGCTCTGGAGATAAATTCTGCTGATCAGAATTTAGATTATGTTATTCTCGAATCTCCAGTTGCTTCACACACTGTTGAGCTATCAGAACAGAATGAGTCTTCCTCAAGTTCTGATGACAGTGTTTTTGTTGAGACTTCAGTACCTATTCTGGGCAAGGAAGAATTGGTGAAGAAATTTGTTGAAAAGGAAGCACCTATTCCTTGGGAGGATACTCACAGAGGTGTTGAGTGGACCAAGAAGTGGAATGAATCAGATTTTATTCCATGTTCTAAAGTTCTGACAGAGCATATTGTAAAAGCTGATGAGTTGCTCACAAATGCTGATTTCAAGACACAACTCAAGATCACATCTTTGTCTACAAAACATCTTCAAAGAACCAAGTTTCTCAGAAAGCTCAATTGGATGAAATCCAATCTTCAGTTGAAATTCGTCTTTCTCTCTTACTACCTGATGATGCCAAAAGGGGGAAAAGGTAGTTAAGTTCAAATGCTCACCTACTCAAGAACTGAAGAAAAATGATGATAAAGGTGATGACCAGGGAAACTCTGAAAAGAACAGAGGTTAAAGAAAAGTTCAAGGAAAATCTTCTATTCAGAATAAGTCAAGTTCTGATTTTGTGAATGCTCAAAGACTGAAGTCAATTGGTGATAAACAAAGTCTGATGTCAAGTTCTGATATTCTGATTCAGTCAGGATCTGAAGACTCTCAGAGGTTTTTGCAAACTCTGAAATTAAAAGGGAAGCAGACTACTTGTTTATTATAAAGATCCTAAAATCCAGACACTTGATGAGGAGATAGCAAGAAGATTATTTCTGAAACACAATCCATGAATGGATTTAGAAACTCTCAAGGAGGAAGAAGCTAGATTTGCTGCTGAGAAGACAAATCCTAAGTCTAAAGCTTCTGATGCAAAGAAACCTCCAAGGCCTAAGGAAAAAGGCATTGTGATCAAGGAAAAGTCAAATTCTGAAACTTCAAAGTTCAAGACTAGATCACAAACTGAGAGTGATCCCAAAGACAAAGGGAAAGGAAAAGTTGATGAACCAACCAAGTCACTGGACTTGAAAACTTCTCAAGATCTGATGAAACCAGTGTGTAAAATGGTTCAAGTAACTGATGATAATCTTGTTGAAGATGAAAACTGTTCAAATTCTGAAAAGAAGAAAGATAAATGAAGATTCTAAAACAACCTCTGACACAGCTCAAGTTGTTATTCAGAATAAAGGACAGGAAGGTATAGAAGAAACAACAAATTCTGATCAAGCTATCATGACATCAACTACTGACAATGCTCAAGTTGATTTGGATAAAATGACAATTGCTGATAAGAAGAAGCTGTTATGGAAGAAAGCTACTCCAGTTGAACCAAAATCCAATCTCATGATTAATCAACTTGCTACATTTGGGTTGAAATCCAAGCAACCTAGAGATAGAGCTGGATTAGGTTCTGATGAAGAGAAGATTCAAACATGAGTAGAGGTTACTCTAAGAGATCCTTTCATATTGACAGACAAACCATATGAACAAATCAAATAAAGGCACCTTGACAAGGTGTTGTCTGCTCAAGTTGTGATAGATGCTCATGATAGGGAGAATCTGAAAGAGAAATTGATCTTATTTCTTAATGATGGAAGGACTTATAGATTAGTTGATACTGATGTACTAAAGAAGTCTATCAGAGAACTTCAACATATTCACTATCTTCTGGAAGTAATATCTGATGTTACAAGAAGATGGTCAGAATACATTATGAAGGCTATAAGAGATCTATTCAGAATTTATGGTACAAAGACTTCTCATTACAGTCCAATGATTACTGAAGGTGATGGAAGAGAAATTCCTATGCTGAAGAATTCTGCTAAGGTGGAAGTTATCTTGAAAGGAAGATGCTTATGTTATAATGAAAACTCTTCACATCCTAAGGTTATCAGACTTGATGATGGACTTGAAAGAACATCCATTCAAGCTCTCAGAACAGCCATTTATCAAATTGGTGATAGTAAAGAAGAAGAATTGATGCAGGTCAAAGCACACTTAGCTGAAGTTCTGAAGAAAGCTGAAGATAATCTAATAAATGATTTTGTTAAGAATCATTATGGATCCATATTGATTCAGTGATGTTGGTAAAACTGGATGTATTGTAAGTTGTAATTAATAGTCTTATTAAACTCTTATTGCATTTGAACTTAAATGTTTTTGACATCATCAAATCTATTAACTTGTACATTCTTGCATAATTTACAAGTTGGGGGAGATTGTTGGATATATTTGAGATGTCATGTCTAATATGTTTCATGTTTAGTTTTCAGATCTTAACTAACAGTAAATAACAGTTCTTACTGGAATCAGGACTTACTGTAAGTCAGGACTTAAGGATATCAGGACTTAGATTATCAGAAGATAATATCAGAAGATGGATATCAGAACTTAAGTACTGGAGGACTAACAGTTAAGAAAGGAAGCTGATTTACAGGAAAGAAGATTGAGACTAATAAAAGAAGAAGATATGCATGGAAAGAGTCAGAGGACTAGAAGAATTATATAAGATATCTGATTGATATATTTTAGGAGACATAATTATATTCTATATCAATTAGAAGTTATCTTGTAACTGTGTGTCTATATAAACACAGACATAGGTTTACACTATATGTGTTACGATCATCGAGAAGATCATACATTGTAACCTAGCAGCTCTCGTGATATTTGTTCATCACTAAGAGAGAACAGTTCCATTGTAACAGAGTTTATTATATCGAATACATTTGTTTTTTGTTACTTATGTTTTAAATCGATTTGATTGTATTCTACATTGTATTCAACCCCCTTCTACAGTGTTGTGTGACCTAACACACTGAGGCTGCCCACCTCGTGCTCGGGCACACTAGACTGCCTCTGTATGTCAAAGGGCACGACCCCTAGCAGAGTGGCCTCACGGCGCGAGCCGAGTTTAGCTAGCTCATCTGCGCCTTAATTCTGCCCGTGCTGGATTAGTTCCAGCCTCACCTCGTTGAACCTTGCGATTATCCTCTGCGCACACTTCTGGTAAAGCTCCGTTCTCGGCCCCTTAGCTTGATACCCCCCGTTTATATGATATACCACAATCATGGAGTCACTAAAAACATTCAAATTATCCACCTTCATTTCCAGAGCTAGCTTGAGACCGTTGATCAGGGCCTCATACTCAGCATCATTGTTGGTTGCATGAAAGACCAGATGGGTCGCGCGTCTGATCTTGTGCGCCTCTGGGCTGATTAACTCAATTCCAGCTCATGCACTATCCCCATTAGAGGCTCCATCCATAAATAGGCTCCACCATGGGGCCCTATTTTGGCTTTCCAGCCCGACCTCTTCTGTACTAGGTATGACAACAAGGGCTCCATGCTCCACTTCTTGATGTGGAGGAAATTCTAGCACAAAATCGGCCAAGGTTTGGCCTTTGATTGCGGTTCTTGGCTTATAATCCACCTCGAACTGGCCGAGCTCAACCGTCCACTTCAGCATTCGACCAGAAGACTCTGGTTTGTGCATTACTTTCCTGAGGGGGTAGGAGGTTCGTACTTCTACCCTGTGTGCCTGAAAATAGGGCCTGAGCTTTCGGGAGGCCAGGATCAGAGCATATGCTAATTTCTCGAGACTCGTGTACCGAGTCTCCGCGTCGGCTAGCCTTTTACTCACATAATATACTGGGAGCTGGATATCATCCTCTTCTCGAACCAATACCGCACTTACTACAAAGTCAGAGACGGCCAAGTATAGGACCAGAGTCTCACCTTCCTTTGGGTTGGACAGCATTGGAGGGCTGCTGAGATGCTTCTTTACGTTCTGAAAGGCTTCCTCATATTTTTCTGTCCACTCCAAATTCCTCCCCACTCCTTTAATTGCTTTGAAGAACTCCTGACATTTGTTAGAGGACTTTGAGACAAAGTGATTTAAGGCAGACACTCGCCCCGTTAAACTTTGGACGTCCTTTACCCGTCAGGGGGATCGCATCTCAAGTAGGGCTCGTATCTTGGCGGGGTTGGCCTCAATGCCCCTATGGTTGACAATAAATCCTAAAAACTTCCCTGATTCGACCCCGAACACACATTTCTGGGGATTGAGCTTCATCCTATACTCCCTTAGGATCTGGAACATTTCTGATAGATGGCGGACATGATCCTTTACTTTTTTTGACTTCACAAGCATATCATCTATATAGGCCTCCATAGTCCTCCCCAATTGATGTTTGAACATCTTATTTACCAACCTTTGGTAGGTTTCCTCAGCATTAAGGAACCCGAAGGGCATCCCGATATAACAATAGGGACCCTGATCAGTAATAAAAGAGGTGTGCTCCTGATCTGGTCCATACTTTGGGATTTGGTTATATCCCGAATAAGCATACATAAAGTTAAGTAGTGTGTGCCCAGCTGTGGAATCAATCAGCTGGTCGATTCGGGGTAGAGGAAAACTATCCTTCGGGCAAGCTTTGTTTAGGTCGGTGAAGTCCACACATGTCCTCCATTTACCATTTAGCTTCTTAACAAGCACTGGGTTGGCCAGCCACATGGGGTAGAAGACTTCCCTTACAAGCCCTGCCTCCATGAGTCTATCCACTTCTTCTTTGAGGGCTTATGCCCTCTCTCCACTAATCGGCCGCCTCTTCTGTCTGACCCCCTTCTTTTCTGGGTCCAAGTTGATCCGGCGGCACATGACATTCGGGTCAATCCCTATCATATCAGAGTGTGACCATGCAAAGACATCCAAATTTCTCCTTAAGAATTGGGCCAGATCCACCCTTAAGTCAGGGCTTAAATTAGAGCCTATTCTGAGTACCTTGGAAGGATCATTCGGGTCTACCAAGATTGGAATTATATCCTCTGCGGCCCTAGCCCTTTCAACCATTGGGGGCATTTTCGGGTCTAAGTCTGCTCGAGCCTCACTAGATTTTCCCACTTCCGTGATCGCTAAACCTTCTGTGTCCTTGAGCTCGGGCTGATGAGCTCGGGCCGGATTTACCAAGTGTTCTGAGGTCGTAGTAACTGTGTGGGTGATTCTGTTAGGCAGACTCATGGTTGTTGTTGTTTCTTCATGTGCCCACTTTCCTTTCCTTAGTCTTGCAGCGATTTGTTCCGGGCTCTCCTCTTCATCACTTGCCTCTTCCACAATACCCTCATGTACCAACATGATGGGTTGAGAGGCCTCCATCAACAAGGCCCCTGGGCACGGTTCCACCTGAATCGCCATGAGCTCGAAATAGTTCTCAGGCAATTCCTTGAATAAAATCATGTTACAAGTCTCGTGTCCCTCAGGACGTACTCTCTTCCTGCCCTCTGCCTCTTCCATAGGGACGTCACCTTCACCCGGTTTGACCGTCTCCTTCGATGCATTTTCTGACTCGGCTGCCCTGAGCGCCTGGTTGTAGCAGACCCTTGATTCGTATTGACAACTCTTCAAGAAACCTACCCATGGGGGTTGGGAATTTTACTGTCATGTGATGGATCGAGGTCACCATCCTCATTGCCCTCATAAGGGGCCTGCCCACTATAACATTGTAGGCACAAGGCTGATCTACAACTATAAATATAGCGATCTGGGTGGCCTCATAAGGCTCTTCTCCTAAGGTTACCGGGAGCCGAATCGTCCCTTTTACTCCGATTGAGTTTCCAGTGACCCATAAAGGTGTCCACCTGTCGAGGTTAATTCTCTATCCAGCAATCCTAGCTTCTTGTAAGCATCATAAGTCAAAACGTCAGCCGAGCTCCCGGTATCTACCATTGATCGGTGAACATTCACCGTTCTAATCTTTATTTTTATGACCAGGGCATCAGTATGAGGGTAATGCACCCACTTGGCATCATTCTCCCTAAACACGATGTCATCAGTCTCCTTTTCAAAGAGCTCCGGAGCCTTTAGCTCAGGTGGTTGACGTTGGTGAGGGACTTGTCCTTTACTTCTCTGGCATACCTGTCCATCGCCTTCCGGCTATCTCCGCCAATGTGAGACCCGCCTAGAATAATATGAATGCTTCCGGCCTGAGGTATCCTTTCTTTGTCCTCTGGCGGTGGAGGTGGGACCGTATGATAATCAGCCCTGTGCTTCCGAACCTTCTTGACAACCCACTTAGTAAGCTTCCCTTGCTTTATCAGTGTCTCAATTTCATCTTTCAATTGCCTGCAATCAGCCGTATCATGCTCCGTGGCCTCGTGGTATGCACAATGTTAGATATATTTGATAATGTCATGACTAATGTGATTTATGTTTAGTTTACAGATCTTACTTAAACAGGACAAATCAGTACTTAACTGAAATCAGCACTTATAATGAAGTCAGAACTTAAGTCATCAGTACTTAAGGTTCAGAAGATATTTATCAGAAGATAATATCAGGACTTAAAGGAAACGTTCAGATAAGGGAAGCAGCTGATTTACAGGAAGAGAAGATCGAGACAAAACATAAGAAGAGATATGCATGAAGAAGGAATTCTATGAAGAATAGAATACTTGGAAGAAAAGATATCTGATTGATATATTTTAGGAAGCATAATTATATTTCATATCAATTAGCTATTATCTTGTAACTGTGTAGTATATAAATACAGACATAGGGTTTACACTATAAGTATTATAATTATCGAGAAGATTATTCATTGAAACCCTAGCAGCTCTCGTGATATTTGTTCATCACTGAGAGAGGACAGTTCCATACTGTAACAGAGTTTATTATTTTGAATAAAGTTTGTTTTCTGTTATTTAAGTTATTAAAGTTCGATTTGATTGTGCTATACACTGTATTCACCCCCCTCTACAGTGTGTGTGACCTAACATACAATACTTTGAGGTATCTCTTTTGTTGTAGTCTGTGAGAGGAGTTGCCTTCCTGAATACCCCTTTTCCAGCATAGATACCATATATATGGTCAAATGAGGATACCAGAGGGGTATGTGTCTGTCATTTGCTTGTATAGGGTCTTCCTGAATCTTTGGAAGTCTCTTTGCCCCGGGTGGACTTTTTTGGGCTTGAACTACGGTGATATGTTTTTCTCCTCTCGTCAGGGCTCGAGGATCGATCCCTCTTGTCTCTATAGTTCTCGCTGATTTTCAGCTCCCTCGTCAACTTCTCCACTCTTTTAAAGGGTTCGGCTTGCTCATAGAATTCAGCCTAGGTTCTCGGCTCACTTGCTTGGAGGCTCTTCCAAAATTTTGACCTTTTTTTAACCCGGCAATCAAGAAATTCTTAATGGTCTCCTCACTGGCCCCCTTACCTTGGGAACATCGGCGTTGGACCGGCGAATGTATTCTGCCAGGGGCTCCCCCTCCCTTTTCTTGATGTTGGCTAACGTAGCCACAGGAGGTGAGTAGTGGAGGGTGGACTGAAATTATCTGACGAACAGGTCCTTCAATTGCCGCCATGTCCTTATGCTAGCAGGTCCCAACTTGGAGAACCATTGTTGGGCACTACCTCTGAGTGATGCCGCGAAGAGTCTGCAGCGGGTCATCTCCAGCACCCGAGGTAGGGGGATGATCGGATAGCAGCCGTGAACGGAGAAGGGGCAGCTGAGGTTGGGGGCCCCTTCTTCTCTCGCTCCATCTCATTTAAGATCCTCCTCAGGTCTATTACTCTAACAACTTCTCCTTCTCTGTCACCATCCGCGTTACTCGAATGGTGTGAGTCTTGAGGTCGCTCGCGGCGTCCCCCTCCTCCAGCTCGCACTTGCGACTCCTCTTCAGTGATTGTCTTTGCGTCTACGTCGCTCCTCCCTCCTGGCTGAAGTGCGCTGACGTCTTTCTGGAGGGGTCGCCACACGCTCTCTTTTTGAGCCTCTCTGATCCACGGGCTCTTTTTCTTCTCTCTCTTTCTTGTAATTCTCTAACTTAAGCCTGAGTTCATGCTCACTTAGCTTTTTACCCACAAGGTCTAGCACGCTAGTCGACCTTGCCTCAGATGAAGCTGGCTTCTGCCCCGATCTCTTAGAGATCTGGTTTCCCCGCTCATCATGACCTTGGGGTATATTTTCCTCTTCATGCGATGCCTCTTTATTTGTTAGTCCCTTAACAATGTAACAAGAATTACAGAAGGGGGGTTGAATGGAATTCTTGAAACTTTTTCTTTAATAAAAATGTTCTAACTCAAATATATATATAAGTGTGAATTGATTAGCAGAATGCGGAATAGTTACTTGAAATGAATCAAAACACAAGTAATTAAAAACCAGAGTCTTTAAAAACTTTCTGGTGGATTTGAATGATTCTACCAGAGATATATAATATATATCGAGAGAACTCTGTGTGCAAAAAGCTCACAGCTGCTTACAAAATGATAACAACTAAGAATGAGAGAAATGCTAAGAATACAACTTACAAATGTTTCTCTCTTGGTTGCTTAGTTCCTTAGTTACTATTCTATTGCTGCTTCTTGGTTTATATATCACCAAGATTACAAAGTAATAAGACAGGATAATAAAACAAAAACTATCAAGTCTAATACAATGCTACTTCATTACTCTATTCCAGCATCTTTGAATATCTTCATAATAGCATGAAAATGGCAATGCTTCTTTGTTCTCGAAAAATCCAGTTGAATAGGCTACCACATTCCATTTGTATACACTCGACGTATGTGACTGTGTTGTCACTGTCAACAGATATTTGAATTCTTTATCCGTCGGGTTTATGATTCATCCGTCGAGTAATTGATCATCCGTCGGGTTGTTGATCATCCGTCGAATTCATTGTTGTTTATCCGTCGGGTAGCAATCAGTCACTTGACTCCATTTCATTTATACAGAATTACAAGACATCATCTATGTACAATTAATCAACCTATTCTGCATATCTAGTTAAAGTCAACATGACTTAAGTACTACTACAGATTCTAAACAATGTGTATGCAGAAATGTGCTACAGACTTATTGTTACATAAGCTACTCACTCGATGGATAATAAGTCATCATCTGTCGGGACCAAAATGAGTTATCCGTCTGGACTATAATTCTTATCCGTCGAGTGCTACATTTTCACTAAGTAAAATCTACCAAGGTATTTTGTTCATGAAATCATCAAGTACACAACATATACACAACAATCTCCCCCAATTTATGTCTACTGGAATTGTAGCCATAAATTAAGAGATACTTAATGATAACAAAACACCTTAAAAATACAACTTTAAAAGACAGTAGATAATACTGAAAAGTGCTTCAATTAACAAAATGTACAAAGTTTTACTCACAGTCATTTTTAAGATGCTCCTCTAGCCTGAGCAGATTTATCTAGTTTCTTGAAGGTCTGGATCTCTTTCCAAGCTTTCTGTTGTTTTCTTCAATCTGATTATGGAGCTGCCTGTGGAATTCCAGTTATCATATTCTGAGAGATTTGGCTTTTCTTGCATTTCTAAGAGAGTCACATTGCTAGAGATTCTCAATTGGTCTTCTAATCTGAAAAATCTTCTCACTCTTTGTCATCCATGAACTCCATCAGCCAGTAGGGCCTTAGATGCACTCTTCTCCCTGTGTAAGGGATGACTAGAGTCTTTGGGAGTGCATCTTTAGCTCTAACACTCCTTAGTTCTTCAATCTTCTTCAGTACCAATCTTCTTGGTGTAATATTGAACCCAAAGTTCTTCTTGAAAGATGAATAAACCTTAATCAGTACAGCTTGGCTTTCTAGAAGGATCCTGTGAAGTGGCCACTGAATCTCCTTTCCTTTCTTGTACTTGAACACTAACCTTTCAGGTAGGTTTCTGTACGCATCAATTCCTCTCACTTCATCTAGTTCATCTAGATAGAGGTTTAGATCATAAAACTCCTTGATGTCACACAAGTACATATAATCTCCTTTGTTGACTTTAGATTGAGCTTTGACTAGAGATTTGGATTTGAGAGGTGACAACTTTACTTTCTGGACTGCTCTTGACTTTGTTCTCTTTGGCTTGTTAAGGATTGGCAGATTGAAGTCAGGAATTGGTGTGTTCTCCCATTCTATTGGCTCATCCTTAGGCACAATAGGTTCACCATGAATGTTCCTGTAAGGATCCACCACCTTGATATCTTCAAATACCACAGAGGGTTTTGATGCTTGAGTTGTAGTTGGAGTGGACTCCTTGGGAAACTGATTCTCCAATTCCTTATCAACAATGTCCAGTTTCCTTTTGGTTCTTTTAGCCAATTCCTTTATTCTTGGAGACTTCTTCTGTTGTTCAACTTGCTTTTTTGGATCTTGAGATTCAATGATTTCAGATGGCTGAGCAGGAATTTGTTGTGATGAATTTACAACATGTAGCTTAGCCAAGATAGCAAATTGCTCTTTTTTTTGTTTAGCCTTTTTAGCATCTAGAGCAGCTTGCTTCTTTTCCTGCTTCAATCTAGCCTTTTCTTCTCTCTTTGCTTGCGCAAATTGAGGATGTCCAGCCACCACACAAATTTCTTTCCCATTCCTGAAAATTTTAGCAATTCTCTTTTTGGAAGCTGAATCTGCTGGATCTTTGTAGAAAGCAATTGACCTTGACAGAAGCTTCTTTTCATCAGGCTTAGGTGTCTCATACACAGTATCCAAAGGGTTCTTCAATGATAATTTTGGATAATTTACCCTTGGTTTCAGAATTATTTCAGCCTTTGGAGATTTGATGCAGGATGATTGTCCCATTTCCAGATAGTCCATGCTCATCTCATTCACAGAAATTTGCTTGACTTGAGAGTGATGGATGGCTGACTTTACTGGCTCCTTGACTAGTCCAAACTTCTTTTGTATATCCTCATCAATCTTCTCCCAGTTGATTGGCTTCAACTACTTCATTTCAGTTGCTCTAATGTTGGTTGCTGCTTCATTTATCAGATCTATACTATTTGTAACTGGTGGATTTGAGATAGTAATTGAAGGCATAATTACTTTACTAAGTTGAATTTGAAGCTTCTCCCCCTCACTTGGTCCTTTCTCCCCCTTTTTGTTATCATCAAGTTGAGCAGAGGAGGGGTTTGAGCAGCCACCAGTTTTTGAAGTAAATCTGTCTGTTGGGCTTGATGAAGATGAATGGCTGTTAAAGATGCTTCCATGGCTGACAATCTTGTATCCAATGCATCTATCTTGGTTGCAAGATTAGAATTTTTCCTTAATTGCCTCTTGATGTCAAGCATTGTAGCTTCTGGAAGCTTAGAGTCCATTTTGTCTGAAATGGCCTTCTTCATCTCCTCAATATCACCCTTGATGGTGTTTACATCCCTAGCATATTGGAAGCCTTAAATTTGTTGAAGTTGCAGAGAGGCTAGATGTGCCTGAAGGAGCTTCTTGGTGCTGGCATTTGAAGTGGTTTGAAGAGCAGTATTTTTCTGATTGATTAGTTGGATCAGGGTTGTCTTGAAGTAGTGTTCATCACAGTGCTTTGAAAATGCCCATGATGGCATACCTGATCTTGAACTGGAACCAGCTTCTCCTCCTATGTCCATTGCTTCATCTTCACTATCTCCACTTTCATCACCAAAGAAATCAGCTGAGTCACCAGTCTCATAATCCACATCACCAGCTATAGAGGGCAAAGCTGTGATGGCATCCTTAGCTCTTATCATAGACTGTGTGGTATGCACCAGATTGAGCATCCTTTCTGCATTGTCATTGCCCTGTTCAGCTAGAAGTTGATAAGCTGGAACAGGGATGAGTAAATGCCTCGGCATCAAGGGAGGTGGAATCCATAACAGCTTTAGGTTGTTGAGATAGTCCCTCCCTGTCTGCATCCTGGACATTCATTAACTCACTAGCAATGACATCCATCCTTATAGCTCCAGTATCTGCATTTCTCTCGTTTTCTCTCTTTTGTTGCATCAGGGTCTCACCCTGGCTCCCCACCCTCACACCCTCACCTTCACCTTCTAAGGTGGGACTTCTCTCACTTTCTTTTGTCCAATCCTGAAGAAATGGATTGCATAATTTCACTCATTTCCTCTCCTTTTTCCTGGGAGCAACCCAGACTCTGACTCAAAATACTCTTCTCTTTCAATCCTAATAGTGACTTGTACAACCACTAATTCTCCTGCACTTGAAATAAATAAAGTTTGAAGTTGTGCAGAGATACTCGACGGATGAGTGATATCCATCAGGTGAGTGGTTTTGCTATCCGACGGATAACTGCTGTTAAGCTTATCCATCGGGATACAATCACTACTCGACGGATGAGCAATATCCATCGAGAGAGTAGAAATGAATGAACTAGGAATGGAAACTATTGTGGACTATGTGCTGATTGAAGATATTTTGGGCACAGATGATTCAACAGTTCCTAAAAGAATGGGCAAGTGAGCCAACAAATCATCTAAAAGATGATACTTACTTGCACTAGATTTTGGCTTCCCCAACAAAGTTAAAGAAGGGGAATCAGGAATTGATGTGTTTATCATATCCATATCCAGTGAGTTTGTGGGTGAGTTTGGCACCTCCTTGTGATGATTGGCCCTGTTCAAATCTGCAATGAGCCTTCTCTCTTGAACCCAACAATCTAATTTGTTGTTAGGGTTCTCAAGCATAATACCCTCAGAGAGATGGTTAGCTAACATCATAAACAATCTAGCATAATACACATTCTTACCTCTCTTATTTAACTTCTCCTAGTTTAAAACCTAACTCAAACAAAACAAGGTCACTGAAATTATAGAAATTATCTGTAACTAGCATGTAGAGCATGTTAAGTATGGAGATATTGACTGAATCAAAATTATTGACTTTACCTGAAAAGACCTTTGTCACTACATCACACATAAAACTCCATTCTTTCCTAAGGCCCAATCTCCTAATGTCACTTAACTTAGAAGTAGAAAGAGCATAGTTCATGGAATTAAGCATATTGATTATATCAGTGTCAGTGTGTGGTGAGGTCACAGTGTTATCAGGAATCTTGAAACATGCTTTTATAACATCACTATTGATACAGAATTCTTTACCTTTAATGGTGAGTGTGATTGTCTTATCTGTTGATTTGTATGTAGCAGTGGTCCACATCTCTTCAACAACTTCACAAAAGATTATGGGTGATTCCGGCATGGCATAGCTAAGCTTGCGATTCTTCACAAAGTCCATCATCTTGTGATAGTCACCAGATTGCTGAATACCCTTGTTTACTAATGCAGTGAAATTGTTCTTCTCATAAATAAACCCAGTTTGAGACATAATCTTGACAACGGGCGCCATTGTTAGAGAATGAGAGCTTGAAGAGAAAGAGTAGGTGCTTTGAAAGAGAAAGAAATTTGAGCAGTTGATTTGAGAATGATAAAAGAAAAGCAATTGAAATGAAATAAGCTTTTATACTATCCCAAAGAAAAACTAGCTAAAAATAACAAACTAAAATAAAGCAACCAATGAAAATTGCCTAAAACAGCCGTTTAAAAATAAACTATAAAAATTCCACCCATTATCCGTCGTGTTATGCTTACAAGCTGTAAGTATACTCGATGGATAATGTTCAGGGAATTAACGGCTGAGATTAAGACAATTCGACGGATGAGGATAGACTGTTATCCGTCGAGTCATAAAATATTCCAAAAAAATAATTGATTTTTATTAGCAAATAGTATACCGATGGATGATCAAACTCGATGGATAAGGATCATCCGTCGAGATGTAAATTTTGACTTAGCCAAAATTTCAACCAAGACTGAAAAATCAATTAAATTTCTGGCTGCATAACAACTTGCAAATTATCTTATATAGATTTAAGAATAATTAAACATACCTAACTCACTTACCAAACTTGAAAAGATGGATTCATCCAGTGGCTTGGTAAAGATATCCGCAAGCTGCTTCTCACTTGGAACAAAGTGTAGTTCCACAGTACCATTCATTACATGTTCCCTTATGAAGTGGTACTTGATATCTATGTGCTTTGTCCTTGAATGTTGTACTGGATTTGCAGTGATGGCAATTGCACTTGTGTTATCACAGAAAATAGGAATCCTCTCAAATTACAAACCATAGTCTAGCAATTGATTTTTCATCCATAATATTTGTGCACAGCAACTACCAGCAGCAATATATTCAGCTTCAGTTGTAGAAGTAGAAACTGAATTTTGCTTTTTATTGAACCAGGACACAAGTTTGTTTCTTAGAAATTGACAGGTTCCTGTTGTACTTTTTCTGTCAATTCTACAACCTGCATAATCTGCATCTGAATAACCAGTTAGATCAAAACCAGAATCTCTAGGGTAACAAATGCCAAGTTTTGGTGTTCCCTTGAGATATCTGAAAATTTTCTTAATAGCTATTAAGTGAGATTCTCTAGGATCAGCCTGAAATCTAGCACATAAACATGTAGCAAATATTATATTTGGCCTACTAGCTGTTAAGTACAGAAGTGAGCCAACCATGTCCCTATAACTTGAAATATCCACAGACTTTTCAGTAGTGTTTAATTCAAGCTTAGTTGCAGTAGCCATGGGAGTTTTTGCAGATGTGCAATTCATTAGATCAAACTTCTTTAAAAGATCAAAAATATATTTAGTTTGACTAATGAATATTCCATCACTAACTTGCTTAACTTGTAAACCAAGAAAGTAAGTTAGTTCTCCCATCATACTCATTTCATACTTTGCATCAATTTGGCAAACTTTTTGCAAAGTTTCTCATCTGTAGAGCCAAAAATAATATCATCTACATAAATTTAATCAAGTATACTAGAGCCATTAACATTTCTAAAGAATAAAGTTTTATCTACAGTACCTCTTATGAAATGATTTTCCAAGAAGAACTTTGATAAAGTGTCATACCAGGCTCTAGGTGCTTGCTTCAATCCATAAAGTGCTTTCAAAAGATAATAGACATGTTCTGGAAAATTTGGATCTTTAAAACCAGGAGGTTGACTGACATAGACTTCCTCCTCCAAATCTCCATTCAGAAAGGCACTTTTGACATCCATTTGATAGACCTTGAAATTGGCATGGGCTGCATAGGCTAAGAAGATTCTGATGGCTTCAAGTCTTGCAACAGGAGCAAATGTTTCATCAAAATCTATTCCTTCTTGTTGACAATAGCCTTTAGCAACCAATCTAGCTTTGTTCCTGACTACTATGCTATTTTCATCCATCTTGTTTCTGAATACCCATTTGGTGTCTATTGGATTCTTTCATTTAGGCTTGGGCACCAGCTTCCATACATTATTCCTTTCAAATTGGTTTAGCTCCTCCTGCATAGCTAAAATCCAATCAGGATCCAACAAAGCTTCTTCTACCTTATTTGGTTCTTCCTTGGAAAGAAAGCTGATGTATAGACATTCTTCTTGAGTTGCTCTCCTGGTTTGAACTCTAGAAGAAACATCACCAATTATGAGCTCAAAGGGGTGATCTTTTGTCCATTTTCTTTGTTGTGGTAGATTAGCTCTAGATGAAGAGGCCTCATTGTTTTCTTGATGTGTGATTGAGTTTTGATTGTTAGAAACTCCCCCTGAGTTTGTGGATCTTTGATTTGAGAAAGGGGAACTTTCTATAGGTGATATATCCTGACTTCCTGCTCCTTTTGATAACCCGATGGATGGTGAATTTTGAGTACCGACGGATGAAGCCGGTTGTCTCCCGACAGATAACGCAGATTGCCTCCCGACGGAGGAAGCATTATGCAACTCGACATATGTTGAGTTTTGTGCTTCATGTTGGATTTTTAAACGCAGCGGGGTGTGGCAAAACACTTTTACACACACAAAATCCAAATAAAAGCATATAAATCGTGAATAAAAATTCGAGGGATCGAATCTAACCTTTTAAAATAATTCGGAGATAACGATCAGAGATCCTTAGCAGTTGCTCCTCAAGTGTGAAGCACTCCACCGGTATCCACCAAGAAAACGACTTTTAGGAGGAGGAGGAGGTGGAGAGAATTTGGTTTTCTGAAACTTTTGGGTTTCTCGGGTTAGAATAAAATAGGGTCTATAATAGTGTATTTATAGGCAAAATTTTCAGCTGAAATTTTCCCATAAATAATATTATTATTATCCCATTTATTATTCTCATTAATAATTAAAACACCTTTTAATTATTAATCCTTTTTCTAAACACTTTAGAAATAATTCCCTCTCTTGATTTAATTTCCAAAAATTAAATCCTTTAATTAATAATATTAAGAACTTTTCTTAATTAATTTATAATCAATTAAATCTCATTTAATTAATTATTAAATTTGCCAATTAATTATTTATTTCACAAATAAATAATTATTAGCCATTATTAATTAATTCCTCCACCAATAAATCATTCTCTTTTTATGGTGTGACCCTGTAGGTTCAATATTAAACCGGTAGTAGAAATAAATAATAATAAAACTATTTTATCATTATTTATATAAATTCTCTAATTTATTAAATATGATTAATTAATTAATCACATTTATTCTACATCGTGAGTGATGCTTTTCAACATATCGCGACTATCCGGATAATATGAATTCACTGCTTAGAATACCAAGAACCTGTCAGTGAATAGTTACCGTACAATAAACTCCTTCTACCCTACAATGTCCCGATTAAATACAAGGCATGGATCTCGTGTCAAGCCTATCTAATTCAATCACTTGCTTACCATCTATTATGCGTAGTTCTATGCAAATTAGAAACTCCTTTCTAATTTCATTTACTCTGGCCAGAGATTCCTGAACTAGCATAAGTGGATCAGCCTTGAACATTCGCTTCCTTCACTGGAAGGGGTAGATCCTTTATTGATCATACACTATCTTCGTGTACAAATTCCTATACCCAGAAGAGCCCTAATAATTGTCCCTGGAGACTAAGAACTAAACCAAAGCATAGTTCAGTGTACACAAGATGACTATGATGACCTCAAGTCTAAGGATACTTGTACAACTATCACTAAGCGAACAACTGCTGATATGTGAGTGAACTCCATCAGTTGTTCAGCTAGGCGAGTCATGTTCGGTGAACTTATTCTATAATAAGCACCTACATACTAGCTATAGTGTCACCACACAAATGTCTATGAGAACAGACATCCTTCATAATGAAGCAAGCAAAGTATGTACCGATCTTTGCGGATTATTAATTACCAGTTAGTAATCCTATGACCAGGAACTATTTAAGTTTAGAGTTATCATCTTTTTAGGTCTCACTATTATGATCTCATCATAATCCATAAAAAGCTTTACTCTAAACTATGATATATCTTATTTAAACACTTAAATAGATAGAGCCCGTAATAAAAACAAAACAAGTCTTTATTAATATCAATGAAATTGAAAACAGATTACATAAAAGTTATTCCTAAATCCTAATACATGATTGGACTTAGGACATATTCCTTTCAATCTCCCACTAGTACTAAAGCCAATCACTCTGGTATCTAATACCCATCTTGACGATCAAAGTGACTTTCATAAAGTAGCTTTGTGAGTGGGTCTGCTATGTTGTTATGTGTGTCAACTCTATTTCAATACAATACAAGAAATGTTATCGCGCTCCCACTAACCCTTTTGTAGACACATGGTTCATCCACGTTTTTGATAAAATCAAACTCTTTGATTGTCTCATCAAAACGAATGTTCCATCTTTCGAGAAGCTCGCTTTAAACCATATTAATCGCAAGCAAAATCCGAACTGATTTTAACAGGGCTACAGGTAAAAGGTTTCATTAAAGTCAATCCATTGCCTTTGTTTGAATCCTTTTGCCACAAGCCTGGCCTTATAGGTCTCCACCTGGCCATCTGCTATAATCTATCTTTTGTATACCGTATACATAGATTCCATTCTGGATTTCATGGCACTATGCCATTTCTCTGAGTCAACACTACTCATAGCCTCATTATAGGTCACAGGGTCGTCATCATCAAATGATTGACAACTCATTGTCATTCTCAATGACAAGGCCATAATACCTCTCAGGTTGGCGAGACACTCTCCCTGTTCTATGAATGGGCTATTCCACAAAAGGTTATTCAGTCAGAACAGGTGTTTCCATTTGATCCGTAGTAGTTTGTGCTTCTTGAACTTCATCAAGTTCAATTTTGCTCCCACTGTTTCCTTCAAGGATAAACTCCTTTTCCAAGAAGGTAGCATGTCTGGATACAAACACCCGATGATCGGTGTAAAAGTAATACCCTAAAATCTCTTTAGGATATCCCACAAAACTACATTTTACGGATCGATATTCCAGCTTATCTGGGTCAACTTTCTTGACATAAGCTAGACATCCCCAAATCTTAACGTGTTTAAGACTCACTTTCCTTACTTTCCATATCTCATATGAAGTTTGAGGAACAGATTTGGAAGGCACCATATTCAGTAAATATGCCGAGGTTTCCAATGTATAACCCCATAGGAATACTGGAAGATTTGCATAGCTCATCATGGACCGAACTATGTCTAACAGAGTTCGATTTCTCCTTTCAGATACCAATCTGGAGGAGTCCACTGGGAGACTATACCATTTTCTTTGAGATAATCTAGAAACACTCCATCAAAGTATTCACCACCTCGATCTGATCGAAGAGTTATAATACTATGTTTGGTTGTTTCTCCACTTCATACTTATATTCTTTGAACTTTTCAAAGGCCTCAGACTTGTGTTTCATCAAACACATATCCGAATCTAGATCTATCATCTATGAAAGTAATGAAGTATGAAAATCCACCTATGTCTTGCTTAGACATTGGTGCACATACATTTGTGTGTACCATTCCTAGCAAATCTGCAGCCCTCTCTCCATGTCCACTAAATGGAGACTGCAGTGCCACAACGAAGTGAGATTTTCATCATCCCTTTTCTTTTACTAGTTTGTTCAATCTGAAACAAATTATGTCACATACATACAGACCATTATTTAAAGCACCACGTTCATAAAGAATATTATCTCTAAGAATAAATCATTCATTATTCTCAATAATAAATAAAAAATCCAGCCAAGTCTAACATGGGAATAATATTCCTCACAATCGAGGGAACAAAATAACAATTATTTCAAACAATAGTCTTGCCCGTAGGCCTATGTAAATGAAATGATTCTACATCTTCAGCAGCAACTCTTGCTCCATTTCCATCAGTAGAATCACCTCCTCTTCCTCAAGAGTCCTACTTCTCCTTGGTCCCTGCAACAAATTGCAGATATGAGAACCACAGGCGGTATCTAATACCCAAGTAGAAATGACATATTCACTTCTATCATGAACATACCTGAATCAGAAGCGGTAGTCTCACTACCCTTCTTCTTCAATTCTGTAAGGTAAACCTTGCAGTTCCTCTTCCAGTGCCCCACCTTATTACAGTGAAAGCAAACAACTTTGCTCTTGGGGTCTTCAGCTTTTGGTGGAACCGGCGTTTTCTCACCTACTTTCTTCTTCTTGGAAGAGTTCCTCTTCCTTTTCTTAGGATTGGAACCTTCACCAATTAGAAGAACAGAACTCTTCTTAGGGGAAAAATTCGATTCCGCAGTCTTCAACATGTTGTGGAGTTCAGGCAGGCTGACATCCAACTTATTCATGTGAAAGTTCACAACAAACTGCGAGAACGAACTCGGAAGCGATTGCAAGACCAGGTCTTGGCTCAGCTCCCCATCCATGGCAAAACCAAGTTGTCCAAGACGTTCAATCAAATTGATCATCTTAAGCACATGGTCATTCACAGATGATCCCTCAGACATCCTACAACCGAACAACTCCTTCGATATCTCATATCGAGCTGTCCTCCCTGCCACATCATACAACTCTTGTAGATGCATGAGGATAGTGTGAGCATCCATATGCTCATGTTGCTTCTGTAGCTCAATGTTCATGGAAGCTAGCATGATGCATTGAGCAACATTTGCATCATCTATCCACTTACGATACACAACGTGTTCATCGTTATGTGCATCACTAGCAGGTTCAGTAGGCTTAGGTGAGTCAATCACGTATTCCAGCTTCTCAATCCTGAGAACAATTCTCAAGTTTCGAAGCCAGTCAGCATAATTAGGACCAGTCAATTTGTGAGCATCTAGTATGCTCCTGAGTGATAGTGCAGAAGACATAACGTACAAAGTAAATCTGTAAATGATAAACACATAACAACACTTAGCAAATATTCGATTTCATTTTAAAACACTATATGAATCGGGTCTTTATTCATAAGTGGCTCCCACTAGTTTTCCTAATTTATTCAACCCCCTACGTGAAAAATTAAGCATTCATAATGCTAGTGGGAATAGGGATCCTACATTCCATTACACAACCCCGGCTGTAGCACGAACCGCCATGCAATGTTCAATAGGCAGACAACTCTTGTCAATTACATCTCATGTTATTCCCTAATCAAACTTTAGCCTCTTGAATAATTGAGTCTCGGCTGTAGCACGACAAACTCAATATTCTAAGTCAAGTCTAACCCAACATTCCGTACAGTTGAATCAGTCCCCAAAGGCCCACGGCTGTAGCACGTACCGACCTTTAGATTCTTATTCAATGTACACATCTCTATGTAATAGACAAGTATTTCTTATTTCGAAATCAAAGCCCTCGGCTGTAGCACGAACCGACAATGATTCAAAAATAAGAACTACTTTTCTATCATGTTGGAAGGCTATGACCGACACAAGCCCGTTGTATCATTGGCCAATTACTACTTGATATTATTTAATTTTAGAGGGATTATATTACGTTACAATCATAATCATATTATAAAGAGATTCTTCCTTTTAAATTAAATATTTCAAATCAATAATCAATAATCAGACGATTCCCAGATCGGGTGGAGCATTGTCAAGAGGCGTCACTTAATAACCCTTTCTTACAGATAGAAATCTGTTGTTGACAGAATCATCCTTTCTCTCATATCGAAAATTCATATTCAATTATGTGTTTCACAAACACAAGAATCTCATGATTGTATTCATAATATTATTCTTAAGGTTATGAAACAATTTCACTATACTAGGTTGTCTAACAAACGCCCTATGTTCATTCAAGTTCACCTAAATCTATCATCGCATGATAAACTAAGCATATATCACATATATAAACATGAATAAACATCAAGGTAGGCATGTTACATCATCTAGCACATTCGTCTAAGCAATATACATCTCTATGTATCACATGAAGCATTTAAAAGCAACTAAAACAGTCAAAAACAGCTTTAAAACACTTCATGGAAATATAAATAGTTCAAAACTTTTATATAAACTAAAATTGATCACTCTATTAGATCCGTCTCGGAAAAACGAATCCAACGGTATATTCCGGTGATGCGTTACAGCCCTTTTATGCCAATAAAGGGTGTAACGCATTCCGTGAATGCGCCACAGGTGTGTAACGCATTCCCGAAATGCGTTACACCCCTATATATATATATTTTTTGTTTTTTGTTTTTCAGCCACCTGACAGATACTATTCTCGGTTTCCGTGCCTGTACTTCACCTGTCTTCTTTGTGCAGCATAAACAGCAGACAACACAGACACAGGCAGCTTTACATACATAATATATATATACTAACAATTTATTTATATATATATATGACTTAATTTAATTACGAATTTAATTGCAACAACTTCAAAAATTCATAATAAAAAATCTATACATCCTAAAATTATGAAAAAAATACCCAGACGATCTACAACACTTGTAGAACCCAGATCAATATTCAAAATTATTCTGAGAAACGATTTCTCATCAGACAAAATTAATCCATAATATAACTTGTAAAAATCATAATTAATTCATACAAGCATATAAAATTCTGAAATTTTTACCACAGATCTATATGCATACAACCTATGCTCTGATACCATTGTTGGATTTTTAAACACAGCGGGGCATGGCAAAACACTTTTACACACACAAAATCCAAATAAAAGCATATAAATCGTGAATAAAAATTCGAGGGATCGAATCTAACCTTTTAAAATAATTCGGAGACAACGATCAGAGATCCTTAGCAGTTGCTCCTCAAGTGTGAAGCACTCCACCGGTATCCACCAAGAAAACGACTTTTAGGAGGAGGAGGAGGTGGAGAGAATTTGGTTTTCTGAAACTTTTGGGTTTCTCGGGTTAGAATAAAATAGGGTCTATAATAGTGTATTTATAGGCAAAATTTTCAGCTGAAATTTTTCCATAAATAATATTATTATTATCCCATTTATTATTCTCATTAATAATTAAAACACCTTTTAATTATTAATCATTTTTCTAAACACTTTAGAAATAATTCCCTCTCTTGATTTAATTTCCAAAAATTAAATCCTTTAATTAATAATATTAAAAACTTTTCTTAATTAATTTATAATCAATTAAATCTCATTTAATTAATTATTAAATTTGCCAATTAATTATTTATTTCACAAATAAATAATTATTAGCCATTATTAATTAATTCCTCCACCAATAAATCATTCTCTTTTTATGGTGTGACCCTGTAGGTTCAATATTAAGCCGGTAGTAGAAATAAATAATAATAAAACTATTTTATCATTATTTATATAAATTCTCTAATTTATTAAATATGATTAATTAATTAATCACATTTATTCTACATCGTGAGTGATGCTTTTCAACATATCGCGACTATCCGGATAATATGAATTCACTGCTTAGAATACCAAGAACCTGTCAGTGAATAGTTACCGTACAATAAACTCCTTCTACCCTACAATGTCCCGATTAAATATAAGGCATGGATCTCGTGTCAAGCCTATCTAATTCAATCACTTGCTTACCATCTATTATGCGTAATTCTATGCAAATTAGAAACTCCTTTCTAATTTCATTTACTCTGGCCAGAGATTCCTGAACTAGCATAAGTGGATCAGCCTTGAACATTCGCTTCCTTCACTGGAAGGGGTAGATCCTTTATTGATCATACACTATCTTCGTGTACAAATTCCTATACCCAGAAGAGCCCTAATAATTGTCCCTGGAGACTAAGAACTAAACCAAAGCATAGTTCAGTGTACACAAGATGACTATGATGACCTCAAGTCTAAGGATACTTGTACAACTATCACTAAGCGAACAACTGCTGACACGTGAGTGAACTCCATCAGTTGTTCAGCTAGGCGAGTCATGTTCAGTGAACTTATTCTATAATAAGCACCTACATACTAGCTATAGTGTCACCATACAAATGTCTATGAGAACAGACATCCTTCATAATGAAGCAAGCATAGTATGTACCGATCTTTGCGGATTATTAATTACCAGTTAGTAATCCTATGACCAGGTTCTATTTAAGTTTAGAGTTATCATCTTTTTAGGTCTCACTATTATGATCTCATCATAATCCATAAAAAGCTTTACTCTAAACTATGGTATATCTTATTTAAACACTTAAATAGATAGAGCCCGTAATAAAAACAAAACAAGTCTTTATTAATATCAATGAAATTGAAAACAGATTACACACTGGTAGTTAATTTTTCTGCATTATCCTTTGATACTGTTTCTTGATCACTTTCATCATCACTGTCATCACTAACCATCTCCACATTATCGAATTGAAGGCTCTCATGGTAATCTCCATCTTGAAGCCCTTCAATCTTTTTATCATCAAACACAACATGTATTGATTCCACAACAATGTTGGTTCTTAGATTGTAGACTCTATATGCTTTACCAACAGCATATCCAACAAAAATTCCTTCATCTGCTTTAGCATCAAACTTCCCATTTTGATCAGTTTGATTTCTCAGAATATAACATTTACAACCAAAGACATGAAGAAAATTTAGAGTTGGCTTCTTGTTCTTGAATAATTGATAGGGAAATATTCTGAGTGTAGCATGCAGTATTTACAGCATCAGCCCAGAAATATGTTGGCAGTTTAGATTCTTCAAGCATTGTCCTTCCAGCTTCAATAAGTGATATGTTCTTCCTTTCCACTACTCCATTCTGTTGTGGAGTTCTTGCTGCTGAAAAATCATGCAGAATCCCATTTTTCTCACAGAATGCTCTCATGACTAAATTTTTGAACTCAGTTCCATTGTCAGTCCTGATTCTTCTAACCTTGAAATCAGGATGATTATTGACTTGCATTATGTGATTGATGATAATTTCACTAGCCTCATCTATAGACTTTAGGAAATATGTTCAAGAGAACTTTGAGAAATCATCTACAATTACTAGGCAAAATCTTTTCCTCGAGATGGATAACACATTGACTGGTCCAAACAAATCCATGGGTAGCAGTTGCAAAGGTTCTTCAATTGTTGAATCAAGTTTCTTCCCGAATGATGCTTTAATCTGCTTCCCTTTTTTACAGGCATCACACAGTCCATCCTTAGAAAACTCCACTAGAGGAATGCCTCTAACCAGTTCTTTCCTTACTAGCTCAAATATGGTCTTGAAGTTTAAATGGGATAGCTTCTTGTGCCATAGCCAACTTTCATCCGGACTTGGTTTACTGAGAAGACAAGTAACAGATTCTGCATTAGATGAGTTGAAATCAGCTAGGTACATATTTCCTTTTTTCACACCAGTGAGAACCACTTTGTTGCTTCTTTTGTTAGTCACAACACAGGCTTCTGAGTTGAAGGTTACTGAGTTGCCTTTATCACAAAGCTGGCCGATACTCAACAAGTTGTGTTTGAGACCATCCACTTAGGCAACTTCTTCAATGATGACATTGTCCTTTGAAATCAAGCCATATCCCACAGTATAACCCATGATGTCATCTCCAAAAGTGATACTTGTGTCAGCTCTCTCCTTGAACTCTGTGAGCAGGGTAGAATCACCAGTCATGTGTCTTGAACAACCACTATCCAAGTAGCAAAGATTCTTTATGTTCCCCTGCACACATCAAAATCAAATCAAGTTGATTTTGGTACCCAAGTTTCCTTGGGTCCTGCCTTGTTAGCTTTCTTTTTCTGTTTCTTAGGCTTTATCTCATTTGACTTGGGATATCAGATTCATCCTTGGTCATTTGAGTTGGGCCTTTGAAACCATTCATTGCAACAGAATTATCATGCATATTATAATCAATAGGGAATGATATGCTATTAGTGAACATGTTATTCCAGTAAGGTATGTTAAATGGCATTTGTGGCATACTAAATACAGCATAATAGGGATTAGGTGCAAATGGCATATTAGCAAACTGTGCATTCAAATTCTGTGTAGACATAGCATTCATAGGCGTGAGAGGCATGGCATTCATGTTAGGAAAGTGAGGTGGCACAGACATGGAAGTAGGCATGGCATATTTGCAATTAACAGACAAATGATTTACACTACCACATTTGACACAGATTTTTCTAGGAGCACATTTATCAGGTGTGTAGTTATTGTGTTTGTTTATCCCTACTTTACCATTTCTATTATTTTTCTTTTTAACCTCTGTTTTCACCTCAATCTTTTCAAGTCTGCCACTTAACTGTTTGACAGTCATGTGACCAATATTAGCCTTTTTCCCTTTCTTAACTTGACTCGATTCTCCTGAAACAAAGTTCTTGGAAACAGATCCATACTTTTCATTCAGCTTAACAAGTTTGGCTTTACTGATAGGCTTGCTTACAGCTGACGGATGAGGATTTTCATCAGTCGACGGATAACCCTTTTTGTTATCCGACGGATGATCCTCATCATCCGTCGAGTCTACATCTGTTAGCACTCCTTCCACCAAATTTGATTCTAGTTTCTCCTTGTTCTTTTTCCAGGCTGCATCACAGAAGGGCTCGATTCCTTGAACTTTGGTGATTTGAGCATGGACATCTCTAGATGTTTTCCATGCCTTAATCACCTCATGTTCACGCTCGAGCTGCTTCTTCAAAATTTCTTCTTTCTTCAAGGACTCAGTTAATTACTCTTTGGCAATCTTACACTCAATTCTTAATTTTTCAAAATCAATGAACTGGGACTCTAGCACATTATTTCTCTCACTCAAAAACAAATTCTTTTCTTTGATTTTAGCATTTTCTTTAGTAAGAGACTTAAGTGTAACACGCAAATGATATAACTCTGTAGACATGTCATTTATAGCATCATTACACTCAGATTTAGATAAATGTGCAAGGTTTGTAGTAATTACCTGATTACTTGAAGAACTTGTTTCTGTTTCATCAGACTTGGCCATTAGGGCTAGATTGACATAGCTGACATCTTCATCTTCATCCAGACCATCTTCTGCCCAGTCATTTTCTTGTGTAATGAAAGCCCTTTCCTTTTGTTTGAGCAGCTCAAAGTATTTTTGCTTATAATCCACAGGCTCAAACTTTTTCTTACTGGGATCTGACTTCCTACACTCACTGGAAAAGTGCCCTGCCAAACCACATTTGAAACATTTGAATTTTGATTTATCCACCATGTTTCTATTTGGCTTGGCTGCTCCAAAGTTCTTTTTGAACTTGAGCTTGGCAAATCTTCTGGAAAGAAATGCTAAATGTTCATCAATGTCTTCCATGTCATCTTGGCTCAAAGAATCTACACTTTCTACTGCAAGCCCCTTGCCCTTGCTTTCACAGACCCTTGAAGTTGACTCAACAGCTTCCATCTTCATATCCTTCTCTTTCTCTAACTCAGCAACTAGTGCAATGGACCCTCCTTTCTTCTTTCCTCTCTCCATCCTCTCATCTTGCTCTATTTCAAGCTCATAAGTTTTCAGAATGCCATACAGTCTCTCCAAAGTAAACTCCTTATAATCTTATGAGTTTCTTAATGAGACTGTCATTGGTTTCCATTCCTTTAGAAGAGATCTAAGGAATTTCATATTGGAGTCTTTTGTCTGATAGACCCTTCCATGTAATTTTAGAGCATTTAGCAGTTTTTGAAACCTACTAAAAATGTCAGTGAGAGACTCACTTTCTTCATTATGAAAATACTCATATTGCTGAATCAGTAGCTGCATCTTGTTTTCTCTAACTTGCTCAGTGCTATCACAGATGATCTGTATTGTATCCCAAACATCCTTGGCAGTTTTGTAGTTGATAATGTTGTCAAACATGTCACTATCAACTCCATTAAACAGGATATTCATGGCCTTTTTATCCTTCCTGACTTGTTCAATATCAGGATCAGACCATTCATGCATTGGCTTGGGAACAGATGGCTCATTTCCAGTTGCATCTCTCATTGGAACATGAGGGCCTCTTTCTATGCAGTCCACATAGGCCTCATCTTGAGAAAGTAAATGAAGATGCATCTTTACCTTCCAATGATGGTAATTATCTTTATCCAGAAAAGGAATCTTGACTCCAACATCCTTCTTGTATTATTTTGATCTTTAAGCTCTTTGTTCTTCAAGAGCTTGCTCTTATACCAATTGTTAGTCCCTTAGCAATGTAACAAGAATTATAGAAGGGGGGTTGAATGGAATTCTTGAAACTTTTTCTTTAATAAAAATGTTTTAACTCAAATATATATAAGTGTGAATTGATTAGCCGAATGCGGAATAGTTACTTGAAATGAATCAAAACACAAGTAATTAAAAATAAAAGTCTTTAAAAACTTTCTGGTAGATTTTAATGATTCCACCAGAGATATATATCGAGAGAACTCTGTGTGCAAAAAGCTCACAGCTGCTTACAAAATGATAACAACTAAGACTGAGAGAAATGCTAAGAATACAGCTTACAAATGTTTCTCTCTTGGTTGCTTAGTTCCTTAGTTACTATTCTATTGCTGCTTCTTGGTTTATATATCACCAAGATTACAAAGTAATAAGACAGGATAATAAAACAAAAACTATCAAGTCTAATACAATGCTACTTCATTACTCTATTTCAGCATCTTTGAATATCTTCATAATATCATGGAAATGGCAATGCTTCTTTGTTCTCGAAAACCCGGTTGAATAGGCTACCACATTCCATTTGCATACACTCGACGCATGTGACTGTGTTGTCACTTTCAACAGATATTTGAATTCTTTATCTGTCGGGTTTATGATCATCCGTCGAGTAATTGATCATCCGGCGGGTTGTTGATCATCCGTCAAATTCATTATTGTTTATCCGTCGGGTAGCAATCAGGCACTTGACTTCATTTCATTTATGCAGGCACTTAACATCGTCTATGTACAATTAATCAACCTATTCTGCATATCTAGTTAAAGTCAACATGACTTAAGTACTACTACAGATTCTAAACAATGTGTATGCAGAAATGTGCTACAGACTTATTGTTACATAAGCTACTCACTCGATGGATAATAAGTCATCATCCGTCGGGACCAAAATGAGTTATCCGTCAGGACTATAATCCTTATATGTCGAGTGCTACATTTTCACTAAGTAAAATCTACCAAGGTGTTTTGTTCATAAAATCATCAAGTACACAATATTCTTCTGTTTGGTCTCATTTTCCGCATCATCAAAATCGTGGATCAACCTCTTTTGAGGACCTTTGACCTTCCAGCTAAACTGAGAGACCTTGAGGAGGCGTGCCTTACGTTTGGCGTTCCGGCCCGAACTTCTCTCTTCCCTTGACATCTGGGCGTTAATCTCGTTCATCTGATCGGCTAGTCCTTCGAGGTATGTCATGACCGCCTGCCCGTCCACGGTTGCGATTGGTGGACGTGGCGCCTGATTCTCTGAGGGCGTGTGCTCGACCTCGTTCTGGTCCTTCTTCTTGCCCCCGCTTCCTGGTGTCGCCGCTTGTTTGCCTTCTTTGGTCATTTCTTCTCCCTAAGATGAAAATCACCCTTCCTTCTAGCGTCAAATTTTATAGGGAGAATTTCGTATAACAGTGTTGTGGAGGTTGATGGGTGGAACAAGGATCAAGGACGGTGTTTGAAGGCGGAGGAAGGGTATATTTGGTGGTGGCTGAGCTTGTATGTTGACTCCTTAAGAAAGAATAGGGTTTGTTATTCTCTATCAAGTGTCGACTCATGTCTCATACAAGTGCCTACGTGCCCTATTTATAGGGATCAAGTATCACATAGTTCTTGGGGAACAAGTCACGTAGGCTAGGGTTAGGGTTCTCCAACCCGTGCAGCCCAAGCCCATGATAAAGTCAGGCCTTCAGCTAATTAGTCACGTAAATCTCGACCGGCTTCATACGCTTCCTACAATCTCGCGGCATCTCCGCATTTCTTCCCGTAATTGTAGGAATAACTCGCGTCGGCCCCAAAATCTACGAGCAACTCAGTCATCTATGAGTCACTTTCCATGTTGCATACAAAGTCCTCTAATGCGGGTCTGGCCTAGTCACCTCGGCCCGCACCGCCTTCCTTTTTAATTAATAAATACAATGTTACCTTTGTTTTCATAGAATGTGGGCTCATGGGTCCAGCTCGCGTGTGGGCACCTAAGCCCAGCCCGCGTGTAGGCATCTGAGCCCAACCCGCGTGTGGGCACTTGAGCCCAGCTCGCATGTGGGCATAACTAGTGTGAGCCCATATTATAATATTATACTTGTGAGCCAAGCTCACACATCGTGAGCCAAGCTCACACATCGTGAGCCAAACTCGCATGCGCGGGCCCAAGTCACATTAATTTACAATTCTAACTCATATGTGAAAGCCCAGATTGCAGGTGAGCTCGCACATCGCGAGCCCAGCTCACGTGTGCTAGCCCAAATCACATGGATCCTCGGCTATTCAATATAACATGTTTAGGGCCCATTACCGAAAGCGAACATGACACAATCATTTCAAAGGCTACAGCTAATCGTCAAAACATGCCCTGTATATTTATGTTTATAGGTTATTCTTACTGGAGCTTAAGTTGGAGTAATTAGTAATACTTCATTCTTAAAAGAGCTTATCCTTTGGTGACGAATAGGAACACATATAAACTAGCTGCTCACTACATGCATTGTCTCATCAAACACAGAAAACAATGGAGCAGATTGTAGTTTATACAATATTTTGTGTTATGATTATGTTCTGTGTTACAGCATCACCGTTTAAAACAGCTTGGCAAACTAGAGATCTCTGGTGCTGTCACATCTCATATTCTTAGCTCAATAGACATGCAAATCAAACACTCACCCTGCAAACTCAAGACGACTTGATCTTGATCCTGCTATTCTCTTGTTGGACTCCGAACTCTGATACTTATCATACTCTTGTTACTTTCATCTTGATCTATACGACTGTGCCACGTTAAAAACCAAGCACGTTTGATTTATAAGCTAAAAACTGTTGCTGCCTTTTAAAAAAATATTTAACTTTTGGTGATTTACTTTTAATATAAATTAATAATATATTTCAAATGGATAATCGTCTATTTTTTATTTCAAACATTTTCAATATTTAACATACTGCTACATGTGTTAACAAAATATTGGTTTAATAAATATCAAAGGAAAAATTGTGATCCACTCGGTATTCTGACGTGTAAATAAGTGATATTTTAAAAAAAATATACTTTTGAGAAGAAAAAAATCTGAACAAATATTTATAAGAAAAAATAATTTCATGAAAAATATATGCTAGAATTTCTTCGTCCAAATTTATATTATTTTTCAGCAAACAACGATATCTAAATATACCAATATTTAAGTATTAATATTGCTGTTAAAAAGAGGTAATGACACGTGATTTAATATAAACATCAATCATCATCTGAGCCTTGCTCGGTCATATCGGGGTATGGGGTTCTATCCCGCCTAATTTCCTACGGAAAATGCTTACAATTTTTTTTTCAAATATTTTATAAATAATAATTTTTTACGTAATAATATAATAGCTCTCGTGCATTCACGTAAATTAAATGTTGACATTTATTATATCACTTATAATATCAGGTTATGTTATTAATATTTTAATACAGTATAAGTTTTGAATTATGGTTCCCGATTTTTAGACATATTTTCAAATCTACATTGATCCACCGCCGAGGATCTTCATACTCCCTAATCATCCCATCGCCTGGAAATGACGATCCCCGCGGATTTCGGAAATCTTCTTCTTTTTTTATATATTTCTTAATAAAAGAACATATAACTATATTAAATTTATTTTAGTGTCAATTCCAATTAAAAAAAAAACTTCTATGAGTGAAAACTAATTTTTTTATATTATACTTTATAAAAATAAATTTAATCAATAAAATTGATTGATTATTGTAAAACTATAACAATATATACATACAAAATAATATTTTATTTGATACCTCATCCGTCCCTTTTTAGTTATCCTAGTTCATTTTATAAAAGTCAAATTGGCTAATTTTTGACCAAAAATTAAATATTACTCTTATATTATTTTTAAAAACAAAAATTATAAATTAAAGTAGATTAAATCTACTTTCCGGTGATATAATTTTTTTATTTTGTTAAATTATAAATTATTAGTAAATTTCTGTCAAATTTTAATCGATTTGACTAGGCTAAAGTCATATATGAAATTAAAAAAGAGACAGACGGAGTATAATATATTTAAATAGATTATTATTATTATTATTATTATTATTATTATTATTATTATTATTATGGAATAATACCGGGTAACATGGATCGGGCGCCGAGATGCTGATCTCAACCCGTACAGGATCCTCTAAGATATTTTTTGTAAAAAATTTCCCATTTCTACCCTGCCTGAAACACGACATGTACACATAGCAAATCGTGGTAGATTATCTATTCAATTTACAATTTGATTACACATAACAAATCATGGTACATAATCTGTTAAATTTACAATTTGATTATTTATCGACTACGAAACAAAAAAGTTCTATCTCTTGGATGAGAATTTAGAGAAAGTCTACTGTTCATTTGCATCGTATAAAACTGCGTGATACATTGTTATGGTCATTTACTGAAATATAACATCCTGCAAATCCAGCGTACACCGTCTCCACAAGAAGAATATACAAATCACCGTTTTAATTGACAACTACAAAGAAGTTGGAGACTGTTCACCGTTTTAAAGTTGAACTTCACGGCCGTCTCGCAACACACTTAAAGACATAAACTACACATGATTGTTCAACACAACAAATTAAGTTATTTCATCTTCTTAGGAATTAGATATGAAATTGGACAATGTATTTCATCAAGAACAAAACAGCTTTTTGTCAAATCGTCAACTCCGAATACACTTATCTTGATAGATGTTTACTTTTGGCCTTCTTTGTAACTACTCACTATCTCATATAAAAACTATACAAAATTATAAACAACTTATAGAGATGCTCGTGTCTTCTAATATATTTCATTCAGCATCCTGAAATTCACCACCCGCCACCACAAGGTTGAAGTAACAAAACCCTGCATTACCTCCAGGCAGAAAAATTATGGTAAAAATAAAAAGGGCAACCACCGGGGAAGTCTTTACATCATTGGAATAGATTAAAGGGAAGAGCAGGACATAAAAGATGCACAAGCATTCATTAGAAAAAAGATTCTCAATACAGCACAAAGTCTAACGTGTGATATATGCTATTTCTTAACTTAGCAACTATGCATTAGCAACACAACAATATTCTGCACTAAGGTATATATCAACATACGAGTATTTGCACTTTATGTACAGTGAAGTAAACATATAATAGTAGACCGGGTTTGGCAAAGGAAAACACCAATTGCAAATTGCAATGCAGGACACTCTTTTACATGCAAAATTATGCAATAAAAAAAATCAAAGAGTACATTTTTAGTTGGGTGGTTTTGAATCTTTTGATGGGGATGGACATGGCTGACCATGAAGGAGTGTGTGAGATGACAGCGATGGGCTATATTGTGTCAGATGACTTGGCATCACAAGTGTAGTTTCAAGATTAATGGAAGAAGCAGACCTGAAAGCCTGTAAATGTGGTGCAGGGGCACGCGCACGATTCTCACTTCCAACACTCGCGTTTCCCGTTGAAGGGGTAATAGGATTGATCTGAGGGGGTCTGGTTGGAGTGCTTGAGAAAAGAGCTGCCGAATGTTGAACAATTTGTAGAGGTGGAGTACTATGCTGGCTGGCTGCTGGTTGAACAGCTGAAGATGAAATGATGAAAGGGGAAATTCTCGATGATGGATGCACCAGTGACGTATTTTGTTGGCTGGCTGCCACTTGGCCAGCTGAAGATGAATCCGGGACGACGATACTACCAGGCTCAGGCTGCATCAGCAGAGTTGTACGCTGCTGCTTCACTGCAGGTTGGCTACCTGAAGATGAAGCAATGACAGGTAAAACCTGTGTCCCATGTGACAATGATACTGTATTCTGCAGACTGGCTGCTGGTTGGAAAGTAGTAGGTGTAATATTTGGATGAACACTTGATGAAGGTTGCAAAATAGAATCTGAATTATGCTGACTGCCTGTAGGTTGGCCAGCTGAAGATGTAACAGTGATTGCGGATGACCTAGATGCAGTGCTCACGGCCACAGGTGCTTGATTTAGGGGCTGCACAAGACCGTGATGCACGCCTGCAGTAAAAGTGACAAATATTATATACAAAGACCGACTTACATGACCAAATTCACAAGAATTTTATACAAAGCACCCATTGTTTTTTTAGATAAGTACAAAGCGCCCATTGTAGATGACAAAATTATAGCAAATTATAAAAAAGATTCAAATCAAGCTACTTAAATGATTGTGTCAACTTATAATATAAACCTAGTTAATAATTTAGCAAGAAACGTCAAACAAAGACAATCACACAATGAAATGAATATTACTATAATTTATTTAGCCTTTTTTATATATAAAAAAAAAAAAAAAATCTTTCAATGTATCTTTCAAAGAGAGCAAGATAATTATAATTGTTATCATGATATATATGCCTGCTTCAGTTCTTCGGAGGGTACTAGACGCACAAATTACCTTAAAGCCCGATTATCAACATAATAATACTGTGTCTAAAAAATCAGATCATAGTAATTTCTTATGTCTGAAAGAGACTGTAACACAATTTTTAGGGTCTCTAAATGAATCAACATTTTTAGATGATAATATTGTAATTCACTAGTTTGCTTCTCTGCAACTGTATTTCTATAGTTATTGCTACCGGGTACTACTTCGTTAAGTCTAACTTAAAATTCACAATTTAGTTTGCTCGTTCTGTATTTTTCGGAAATGAGAGCTCTTATGGATATTGAACATAGTGACGAGGCAGATGATAGGAAACCTTGATAACTATGAGAAGGTCCTTTATAACCACGACATAGTGGGTGAAATCACTCAACTATGAGCACCATTTAAGGGGAAAGGAGTTGCTAGACATGAAACTTTCACATGCTAAAACCATCTGTCACGAGCTTTAAGAGAAAAGTGAAGCTTTATTAGGAAAGCTTTAGAGTTGCTAGTTAGTGTTACAGAAGTATGCCAAAGTAATAGGATATTAACCCCAGTTAGCAGTTCCTAGGTGGATTGTACTGGTATTCTTATGTTGTGTTTGGTTGGAATGAATGAAAATTAATGAAATGGAATGAAATTTGAACTATAATTGTAGATCGTTCAAGTTTAACATTCCTTCCTCCATGCCATCTTAACATCCTAAACTAAAACTTACCCGCCCCCCCCCATTTTGGGAATGAATGCTTCATCCTCACAATACCCATTTTTTAAAAAATTCCTTTCATAAAAAATTTGCACTCACTCATTTTTTTTTTCTAAATCTTCCGTCCAACCTCTATTTTTCCCATTCATTTATTTCATTCTGTTTCATTGTCCCCAACCAAATACAACATTTATTTCTGCAAGTATGGCAAAAGAAAGAGCTTGCCGCATAGAGCGGGCAATTTGGTACACGACACGTGAACACGAAGTTCACGAAACGAAACGACACGAAAAATACGGAAATGGGTTTTAATTTTTGGTACACGAAACACGAATGTACACGAACACGAAATTACACGATAGATTTAGTGTCGGATATGGGTTTCAATTTAGGTACACGAAAGTACACGAAATTACACGAGATAAATATATTTATAAATTAATATATATAACACATGCATATATTTATGTATATAATATAAATTTAATATAAATATTTACAAGTTTTTATAGAATACTATGTAAAAATATAGTATATTTATATATACACTCTCCATATTTCATTACATTATACATTAAAATAGATTTTTTTATATAATATATTAATTTTTTATTTAATATACACGAAAAGTACACCAGAAAGTACACGACACGATTCGAATTGGATATGGGTTTCACATATGGGTACACGAAATCATTTCGGGTCGGATATGGGTTTCATGTTTACGTACACGAAATATAAATATTTACAAGTTTTTATAGAATACTATGTAAAAATATAGTATATTTATATATACACTCTCCATATTTCATTACATTATACATTAAAATAGATTTTTTTATATAATATATTAATTTTTTATTTAATATACACGAAAAGTACACCAAAAAGTACACGACACGATTCGAATCGGATATGGGTTTCACATATGGGTACACGAAATCATTTCGGGTCGGATATGGGTTTCATGTTTACGTACACGAAATACAAAATTACACGACACGAAAGTACACGACACGACCCCATTGCCCGCTCTATTGCTACATATCGTTGTCTTCACTTCACTCGGTAGATTACAGGGAAATCTAATTTGGTTGGATGACTCTAGTTTCAGATTCACAAAATTTTTGCAATTGAAATAGTATGATTTTTTAGGAAGAAAACTGGCCAGAAAAAGAAACAAAAAAAACGATCCTAGATTTTCAGAAAATAGAGTGGTTCTTTCCAAGAAGTTGTATATTTGTCTTCTGCTTTGTTACATAAACCTTGATTAGTTGGCTTTATGATAAAAAGGATCCATGCACCCAAAAAATATAGCCTAAAATCATGAAACTGCTAGTTAAAACGAAGAAATTAAACATTTGAACAATCCATGCCCCTCTGTCACTAATTGCTATCTGCCTTGTATGATGTACATACAAAATGTGGAAGTACAGATCGTTCAGTTGTTACCATTTTAAGCTATTGATTGTTTGTGCATATAACATTAGTGTCCTAAGAGTCATTATGCCTCGTTAACTTGCTAACATATTTTTTTTCTCTTTTAATAGTACTACCCATTCCTATTTGGCAAGAATTAGGAAAAAAGGTTTCTTTCCTTTATTGTACTACTTTTAGGACTTAGGTAATATGTTCATTTTCATGATGCAGGTAAGACTAACACAGTTTGCTTCATCTAATAATTACTATCTGATGCATCACAAGATGAACAAGGAAAAAGAAAAAATGTAGAAATGGTATTTTGCATTACAGTAATATAGTAGGGTTTGCCTAAGATGTGCTAAATAAATTTCACCGAATTTGATCAGGAAAATATAATTGTGTTCCGAAGGCGAAGAGGATGGCAGAATGGCATCTATCAACAAGAGTTGTGTCTTTAATTAAACCAAGGCATAGTTAATCAATAATCAAGAAATCCAGAAAACAATTTATAAAATCTTAATTCCTCCATCTTTTCGTCACTTGATACATTCTTTCATTAAAATCACTAATTATCTTATAGGTGATAGCATATTATGGGGGTGACAATGCATTGGAATGATATTCGAACTAATTTTTTTGTGCAAGCACAAATCATTGCTTCTACAAGTTTATCCTTTCTTGCAACATTTCCCTCTAAATCTCATCATACAAATTTGCAACTTTCTTACATTTTTACGCTCCCTACATGACTCTCCTATTATTTCCTTCATAAAGTTTATCACTCTCCTTCCACGTGAACACAAACTTAGTCTCGTCAACTAAAACTAAATATTAGAAATTTGAATAGGTAGAGCTAAAAATGGAATGCCCAACCATTCTTACTGCGAAGACAAACTGATTCCAAAACTGTACAAATATGTATACATAGGCCATATACATATAACTTATCAAAAAAAACATACCTTGTTGCATTCCATTGTACGTAGAAGGTTGCGCACAATTAGACCTTAAAGCATCAGCTAGCATTTCACTCATGAAAACTTTGCTATGATTTTGATCAAGTTCGTACTTCTTTAGTTGGAAAACAGCATCAAGATCCTTACACTTATCTTCATATTTCCTATGAAGTTGAGCCATAAGTTCTTCAAACTCGGATTTTAGTCTCATCTTCTGCTCAAGATAAAGTAAATAACAAGTAACTAGGGAAAACAGTCTTAAATACAACAAAGATAAAACTTAAAAGATAACTTTTAAGTGAGAACTAACCGCATCTTCATGAAGCTTAATAGCTTGTTCAGTTTCCTTTTGAATCCTTCCTAGTTCATTCTGGAGGGGGTCGCTAAATGAAGTCAGCTTCAGGATTTGTGAATGGACCTGGTGCTCAGCACGCAATGGAAGGTCTTGACATCCTTGAACAACAGACATATCAACTCCAGTAGTAATAACAGATTGTCTAGGAAGCTCAGTTGTTCTCTCAATGATTTGTGGCACAGCCTCAGAGTTCGGGAGAGATGCATTTACAACGAACGGCTGATGATCAAGTGTACTAGTGGACAGCAAATCAGGCTGATTTTTCTGAAGAGGAGTTTCCAGCACATCAGTAGGGGGGAGCAGTTCCGCATTTGACCCAAGATGTTGAACTTGACTTGGACGCTCTTCTGCGTCCTCGACCATTTCTTGCAGAATCTCAGGATGATTCTCAACGAGGTGCTCTTCCTGATCTTTATCAAGAGGATTCACTTCCACAATTTGATCTGTCAAATCCTCTAAACTTCTTTCTGGTGTTTCTGGCAGAATCATTCCACCTAACGGGCTTGACATAGTTTTATCAGGATAATGATTTTCAGATTGATGATGTAGACTAAGACTGAGAGCATTTTCAAGACCATTGGTGGCACTGCCTATTCCATTGGGCAGCTGACTTTTGGCTACAGGGACATTTTTTGATGCCATACTGTCCAACTCACCATCCTTACAGTTCAGATTTTCGGTTACGGTAATGATACCATTAAGGCTGTTACATCTAGCAGCCTGATTTGGATCATCAACACAAATACTCCCTGGGACCATCTTGTCTATATTTGTGTATGTTGCTGAATCATCAGCATGTTTAGAAAGAGTTAAATCATTCTCAGAAACAATTGGAAGCCAATTGGCCGGATTAGGCAGCTGACTTCTAGCAACAGGCACATTTTCTGATGCCATGTTCTTCACCTGATCATCCTCACAATTCGCATTTTCTGTTATAACATCAAGGTCATTACATCTTAGATCCTGACTCGGATCAGTGGCACAAGTACGACCTGGGAGCATCTTATTTATATTTGTTACACTTTCAAGATCATCATGATGTCTAGACAGAGTTGCATCATTTTCCGAAACATTTGATAACACATGTTTGATAGCCTCCGAGTACTCCCCGTTCTGAATTCCAAATAGATGCAAAGCCAGCTCATCCTGACCAGCAACTTTAGCAGCAAAGGAAGCTGGGGAAGCTGATTGTAACCACTGCACAACCTTGCTTTTCTCATTGGATAATGCATCCAAATGCTTTGCTTTTAATTCTTTCAGACTTACCTCCTTCTGATGTTCAAGTTCTGCCAACTTCCTTCTCCATCTATTATCTGATATCTTCAACTTATCCGTTATATAAGGTTGCCTAAACACCTCCATATAAACAATAGACTCCACTTTCTGCTTACCTTCAATGTCTGCTCTCTGGACCTCCCAATCTTCATTCATTTTTTTGATTTCCTCTTCTTGTTTCTGTTTCAGCTTTTCTATCCGCTTCTTACATTTCTTATGGATCAGTTCAAAATTGTTCTCAGCCTCTACCTCATGTCTTTCATCATCTTGTGATATCTCATTGGCATGTACCGGAGCTCCTATTTCTCTTTCATCTTGCCATATCACATCTATATGTACCTGATCTCTAATTTCTTCGAGCTCTGGTTTCACAGTTTGCAATTGAGACAGATTCTCATTCAGCTTTCCATCTATAGACCTTTTAACTCCTGATATGCTATTATCACATAAATCTGATAATATATTCTTCTTGAATGTTTTCTTTAATTTCCGCACAGCAGAATAATAAACAGAGCCTGCCTCTATTTCACTACAACTGAAATTTAAATGTTTTCCCGCAAGGAAAAGAGATTTTTTCATGTCGAATTTCTGTTTCAAAAGTGAAGCTGAACCCCAGCACTGGAACAGAAACATAATCAGCACTTCAATAATCAATAAATTTGAATTAAGCAAAAAAGAAATGACATTAAATAATATCGGAGGTTCAAATAAAGACAAGAATAAAAATGATAAACTAAACAAGCTGGTTAAAAGTCATAAAACCTTGGAAAGAAAAATCCTGATTGCATGTTATTTCTTATTGGATCTTATTAATTTAATGAGCAGATAGCATTACCAGAGCTATAAGGAATGCCTGCGATATACTCTCTGAGCCACTTTTGACATGATGTTCAGAGACAACATAATCGAGTAAGCGTTCTGCCATGATCTTGACTTCATCCTGTATATCACAGAGCAGATGTTTAAAAAAACATCAACTGCAACTATTCTTATGAATACAGAAGAAATAAAAATACCACTTCATTAAAAAAACAACACAAGTCGACTGGAACAGAAAAATGGTGAATAGAGCAGATTCAAGGGCTTAGCTTATACACCTTGTAATAAAAAAAATACAAGATGGTTAACCTCACCACAGAATGGTTCATCTGAGGAGAGCATTGGTAATCCTAACACTGGTATAAATATTAGGAGTGTGCAGAATGAAAGAAAGCAGCTTACATTTAAAATGAATATGGTTAAGATCATTCAGAATCACCTTCATCTCCAAGTTTCCATTCAAATCATTTTGTTTTAAACTACTATTTCACACCACAATGTTTAAAAAACGGCATCATAATTTAGATGTAAACTTGTAAAGCTTTTGTCATAAAATGAGTTTCAAAACATCTAACAAGGGTACACAGTCTTCAATAGGCTAAAATATTGGATCTGAACTTTTTACTTATATGTTGAAAAGGTATTTGCATAGCCACAACTGATCTGGTCCTCACAAACTATTAATCTAGTTTTGGTGGTTTAGGTGTCAGATTTTCTTCAGGTCATAAATACTAGCAACCCTTGTTGTACATGCCATACCACTCGGAAGTAAGGTCCGGAAAGGGTTAGATGTACAGATAACCTTCCCCAACTCCCAGCAGCCCTCCTTGTACAACTATTACTAAAGGTGTTGAACTTGAGACGGAAGGACATATGTACTCGCAATTAGGGCTTCGTGATCGTGAAAACAGCCTAATCTATCATACCAAAGTTAATATACTCTTATTATCATATGCTAGAATCCATATCACCACTGAAGATAGTAAATTGCAGCGAACAACAATACATATATTAGTAAGGGAACAAGAGTAACATACAGAAAAATTTAAAATTTCACAAAGCTTCAATAAATCTGGCTTCACAAGATCGGCTGCAGTATCCCCTGGTCCTTTTGAACAGCACAAACCATAATCCTCTCGAATACCGGAAGCCCCTGCAATGAAGTGAGAAGGTTTTAAACATTAAAAAGTATTACTAAATAGCTTTTAATATATCTTTAAAACCCCTGAATAAGTCAATGCTTTTGTACTCTGTATCACTTCATGAGACATGATGATAGACATTGGAGCCAATAACAAACTGGCAATTACCTCCACTCTTGTTTTGTTCAAGCCCGGGTTTCGAAATGGCAGGATTAATACACTTGGGCTCTCCATTCTTACGCTTCTTTACCGCTTCCAAAGTTCCACATTCTGCATTCTTTGGTATCTCATCAGAATATTGGACTTTTTTGCGGTGCCTCTCAGTTCTCCCAGATAAAAATTTCCACTTTGGAATCCTTCTATTCAGCAAATTTGTCCAAAAATTATGTGGATTTCCTTCATCAGACAACTGTATTTGATATTCACCCAGCAACTTCAGACTCGAACTATAGATTCCAACTCTCTGCTGAATTTTAAGAATGCAAGAGTTGTCAACACCATCACATTCACCATTTTTAGAAAGTAACGTCGAGATTTCATCCACTACTTTGCTCAAAAGTTCTTGCTCAGATGAAACATTCTTATCAGGTGTACTGTGAAATTTATTCAGCCTATCGAGTAAATAGGATGCACCCCACATTAGTAATGTGTTACTAGTAGCACGACTTATGCTCTCTAAGTTGCTTTCAAGGGTTAGTCCCTGCTTAGCAAGAATCAAAACTTTTTCTTCAACAGTAAAAGCTGAATATAGACGAAATATCTTTATCATCTTGAAATTTGAATCAATTGATATTTTGTTTAGAGATTTTACATCATGTGCTGGATTCCAATTACTGTCATATATAATTATTGTGTCCACTGACACAAGTTTAATAGCTGGGAGACAAGCACGATTTTCTAACAAGAACACAAATCTTCCATTCCCCTTGTTGAAATTGTTCAATGCTGTTTGCCTCGATTTAGATGGGAACCCTCCATCAACACGTTCATAGGCATCTGCACCAAATCTCTCCCTTAAGAAATCATCCAATATATCTCCTAGTCCCAGTGTGTCTCTTCCAGATCCAGCTACTGACTGTCAGTAGTCAGTAAATATGAATGTTACTATAAAGTGATTGCAAACAAAACAAAAGAGTTCATGTAACTTAGTAGCCAGAAAACGGTACAGGAAAAAAAAGATTTGTCTAATATAATTCAAAAATGACAATCAATTGAAAAGACTACAATGCAAAAAGCCAGCTAAATGAAATTATAAAACTCACTCTAATACTACTAATAAGTCAAGGCAAAAGAATACAGAGCAAAATGCCAGCTAAATACTACCACCGACTGTTGGAAGCTCGAAACACTCTGGTCCTTAAGGGTCCTAACAGAAAGTGGTCTAGGAAATGTGCATCAGACAGAGTGCACTAGTCTTCTCAAAGGTATTACTCTGGTCCTTAAGGGTACTAACAGAAAGCAGTCTAGGAAATGTGTTTAGTTATATAATATGTTAAATCTAGTAAAAAGTACGTATGTGTACGACTTGTCAACCTTTTACGACCAGCTGGACGACTTGTCCACTAGTCTTCTCGAAGGTACTCGGGAGTCAAGGCTTGACTTGGTGCCGTGCTAACCAACACACTTGTAGAAGGTGGTGAAAAGCATAAAAAAACTTATTCGAATAAAACACAATACTTAGATATAAATTTCAGTGGCTGTTCAAACTTAATTCAATTCATGTACCTCGGGTCCTAGCTTCAGGAGAGGCCCATAGGGGACACCAGCACATCATTACTTAATCATGGGAAAAAATCTCAGAGAGAGCCTAATGGACCTCCTCTCTCCAAGGCGGCTAACAGTATTTGTTAGCTATCACAGATAAACAAGCAAGCGAGAATGGTTGTAACATGTAAGTACGGGAATTAGAGTCCAATTAAGAAGCAACAGCCATATTATAGGCACATTCAGATTGATTACGCTACTATACCTCAGATACATTTTACAGTACATGCATTGGTTAAAAGAGCCAGCCGCGCTAATGGGTAAGCTATTTGATCACAAACAAATTCATCTGGTGGGGATGTAAAGGAAAAAAAAGAAAAAGAACATGGGGGCAACTTGGGCACAGGGAGATATATTCCCTCAAGCTAAAATGAATTTAAAAGGATCCAGACAAATCCATTAGCCTTTCGCAATCGCCTGTGAGGGGGTGGGGGTGTTACAAAGAAGGAAAAAATATGGGGGCCACCTGGGCACAAGAAGATTAGTTCCCTCGGGTAGAAAAAAATGACAAAAGGGATATAGACAGTTCCATTTCCCCCTGGCACAGACAAGATCAAAACAAGGTAAATATTAAGATAAAAGACCAATACATTTAAGTAAATTAATGAACAAGAATTCGACACCGAAACTTTCAAGTCAGTGCTTCATGGAAAACTATATCACACAACTAAGCCACATTAACAATAAAATGAACATAAATGGATCAGATTCCTACCACCTGGAAAACCAATCCAATGAAATCTAAGGGATAGACATGAATTTTGCCAGTACCCCCACTGAATGTGACCCGAATACAGGCCTGGAGAAAATAGTAGATAATGAAGTACAGACACGAGGGAGCATATAAGGGTAGAAACCCAAACTTTAGATAGAGAAATTAGTTATATAGTATATACTAGAGAGAAAAAAAGAGTGAGTGTGTGTTTAATGACAAGTATACGATCTTCATAGTGGATTTGTTTTTTTAAAAAAATCACATTCAACTCATACAAGTAAATGACAGAGAATAATAGATAATAAAGTACAGGCATGCGAGAGGTTATAAGGGCAGAAACTCTAAATCTGGAGAGAGAAAATCAGTTATATAGTGTTTACTGTTTATAGGGTCAAGTTCCACTTGAAACCACTTTATTCTTTATGGTCTTTTACAACCTTTAAACCAAAAAATATTGTTCTACAGTGCAAAACATTTTTTGTAAATTACATAATACTATATTTTCTAATTAAATATTTTATTACATGATTGTTTCTTAAATGTTTTTATGAGAATGAAGAAACAAACAAAATTTTGTTATGCAAAACATAATCCACTCTTTAAAAGAATACTATATTTTTTAATCAAATGCCTACATTTTGCTTCTTTTTTTAGTTATTGCGTTGAATACATTAACAAAAAATACATATAATTTACAAAAACACACTTTGTTTTGCAAACAAATAAATATACGCTGTTGATTAAATAACATATGAGGGCTGAATTGGTTCCAAGTTTTATTTTAAACCTAACCTGAGGTTTAATTTTTGGATCCATGTGCTATATATATAAAAAGGGAGAGAGAGTTTAGTGCTAAGTCTACAATATACATAAACGAGTTCCCTTTACTCACGAATCATATTCAAATCATATAGGTATATAACAATCAAGACTTGAGTGTATATATACAGAGAAGCCAACTAACGAATCACCACATTATCCTTGACTAAACTACTTTTCTCAACTTACAAATCACTTCATTATCCTTGACTAAACTACTAATCATGCCAACATCAATCCTGTTCTACTACTGTCTATACTGCAACAAAAGAATTTGACTTAATACCGGCAATACGAACAACGAAAACCTAACAGGAAAGTAAGCAAAACTTCAGCTCCAGATGCCACTAGATGCAGGAAAGAATTATTCAGGAGTAGGATAAAGGACAAACACCTAAATCCAGCAGTGGCCCCTCTTCTTGTCGTCAATACTTAGTAGTAGTAAACTTTCATACTTAAGATTAGTAAAATATCTTATTCTACTGACGAATACTATACTACATGTTAGTTGGTAGGAGTATAGTTACACCAACCTAAGCAGGAGAACACGTAAACAGATATGAGAAAATCTTTTACTACATCAATTCGTCAGTCATCACGCACCTGAAACAGAATTAGAACTCTCAGTTGTCGTTTTTTAATTTCTAGAAGCATCATCTCCAGGAGTTGTAATTTTCCACTGGCTTTAATCTCCGCATCCAAAAAATTTACGGGAGGAAGATCTTTAGTTATTAGGTGTTTGAGAGAAGGATCGACAATGTAAGGATGGTCACAGCTCTGGAAAGAAAACAAGTGCAACATAACATCAGAGAGGTTGAGAACATTATATCTGTATTCATATCACAATCAGGAATAAGGAACTGCATGTTGACTGAGGCATTCACTTCCAGAAAGCGAAGATAAAGATATAGCATATAAACTAGCAGCCTTCCAACCATGGTGGAACTAAATCCTAGGTCTAACCTTTCTAGTTGAGAAGACAATATCCCGGAGAGCCCCTATAGGATCAGTCCTCGAATTCGAGCATAGTGATATAGAATTAGATAAAAGAGTATCACAGTACTGCTCAAGCTGCGCATTGGATATTATAGAAGGAACCCAAAACTCTAAAAACTTGGAAGAGCTTGATTTGCCCTCACACGCAGCATATAGTGACAATCTCCCTCTCAGTTTACAAAGATTGTCGATTGACTCGGCTTTAAGTTCGTCAGTATTTGTAGAATCACCGCAAGTTTCAAGCATTGAAAGCAGACTTAAGTATTCAGGTACATTATCCTGCAAAACTCTGACCATTATCAATGACTATTGATAAAAATCAAAACAGAAGGGAACAGAGAAACTGGTTGTACCTTCCATAGACCATTATAAAGTAGAATCTTTACATTAGCGGCTAACATCTTAATTTGTGAGAATTGAGATGAGACTTTAGGTTGTTCACACTCATCAACTATTACTACTTTCCATTTAATGGAGTCCAAGAATACAAAATCCTGGAAAAATATATACCCAACATAAATTTGAATACAATGCCAAAGAAATACAATACTATTTTTTCAGGTTAACTTTCAGAAATGAGAAAAATAAATCCTCTCATGCAGGTCAACGTATTTTCACAGCAACAAAAGTTCCTTTTTTTATTCTAACAAAATAAAAGTATAAGATTACATTGCATCTACTGTTGTATTAGTAAAAGCTGGTATGAATGGGAAAGAGACTTCCGACTATATGTGTAACACATAATCATTTGTAGTTTTATAGGCTGTGAAAAAAATGAAGCCCGTCACTATTGATTTATTTAAAGATCTGTGCTGGACTGGTCTCATGGTACCGTAAATATCAATGTAAAGTGCAGTTTGCTCTAGCATCAATCGACCCACATTTAAGTTGTACACTTCGATTCCCATATATTGTAGGGAGAGATACTAGATGTACAACATCTTAACAACAAAACTTCCCGAACCTATGATCACCCATGATAAATTTTGAGGATTGTATGAGTTTCATCTAGATTGCTACTACGCAATCTTTCAGAGGAATTGTACTTGTAATCTTTTTTAGCAATAAATCTCTCCTTGCACGTCATTTCGTACTTGGAACATAAATGACAAAGAATACGGAGCAAATATGATATTGGCATCTCTACCAATATGAGATCCTTGCTTATCTTAGGATGTCTCAAGTTACTAGTTCTATATCAATTTCAAGCCTAAAAGATGTGCTCCAAGATGTACCTCAACCACGATTTCCACCGAGGATAAAAGCACTTGAAGCATAATCCTACCATCATCGTCATAGAACTCCAGGGTCCTGATACATTCTCTGTTCTCACTACTCCCATTATATACTACAACATCTACAGATGGCAGTGCTCGCAAGAACTCAGTTTCCCACAGAGGAAGCAAACTGGAAGTTGTTATAATAAGGAAGGGCTGACAAATATCGGATAAGGATCCAATATATAAGACTGTCTTTATTATTCTGTCCTGCAAACAAAGGTAGCTTACATTAGTTTCAACACATGTACAATACTTTGTTACTAAAGACAAGTAGAGAACTAATACAGTAAGCATTAAAATGTATTCAAGTGATAGACTAAACAAAGAGTAGTCTTTGTCAGATTTATAATCTATATCTCTTGTGATCCAGTTAACACGCATTACATAGCATTATCAGAGTATCCATGTCTGTACAGGAAGATACCAATGCTTAAATAGAAACTAGATTAGTAGACAGTTCACGATCCATATAATATTTCACCTTATCATCAAATACAATTGCACTCTGTCCTTTATACAAAAACTCCCGCAGCTTGTTTACAGTCTCAAGGTGACTGGTACTCAATCCAGGTGGACTCCCAGCTGGAAGTTTCTGAAGTTTGACTAAGGACCCATTCCTATCCTGCAGTATCATCAAAAAATTCAATAATCACTAAATGAAAAATGGTATCAACACAAGTTACATGAGCAATGAGCAGAGAGCCTTGAGAAGATATATGTCAAACATAAACTGATAAATAACTACTCCCTCCGTCCCAATTTATCTGTCTTGTTTGACTTTTTACGGTCAAATTTACCCAACTTTGACTGAAAATTTCATATAATGGATTATCGAAAATATTTATAAAAGTTATATCATTAGAAAGGTTGTTTATTGTACTTTAATATGTATTTTTCAGTTTTTCAAAATAATGAAAGAATATTTTTTTATTTACGGTCAAAGTTCAGTCAATTTGACCATCAAAAGTCAAACAAGACAGATAAATTGGGACGGAGGGAGTATTAAACAAGTGAAATATTGTAACGAACTACATGCCTTGAATAAACATTATTATTAGCATTATTTTTTTATAAAGGCTCGTACTGATACTGAATTGAGATTGTTAGAAATTGTATAAAAGTTGTATAAGACTCATTAAGTCACTTTGCCATAATAAAAACCCTTCCTGGCATAAAGAAGACTGTAAAGAATCTCAAAGGGAGGCCATGGATTACCTCCTAAAGGGACTCTTCAGTTAGTCATTCACAAGACCCTAAATCATCCTTGGTCTATGTACAAACTGCAGAGAGCCACACTTGTAAGCTGTAGCAATTCTACTTCATGATCCTTATAAAATTTTCCAACCATATGAAAACACATTCTAATATTACTAGTTCGTGCATTCTTCCTTACATTTATTATTACATTTGTTTGTCAGCTCCTTAATACCAATTTCATAAGGTTAGAGTGCCATGGTGGTGCTAGAGGTTCATAAACATGAAAAAAGATTCTTAGAAACCTAAAGTTTTTGTACAGGAGAAATAGTGCTATAAAAAATTACCTTATCAAGAGAAGATGGATCATCCAATGCCTTCTTGTGACGATTCTCGTACTCCTTTATAAGACTAGCACCAGAAACAGAGCTCAGAAAACTGTCCAACTCCCATGTAACACTTTCATAATTAAGCCCACGCCACTTCACAAGCCACTCATACTGACAGCCTGAAGTGCCAGGAGGAGCACCATTCTCCTGGTCAGGGGACAGTAACAATCTTTTCTTCAGTAGTCTCTGAGGTACAACCCACTCTTCATTCCACTTCACAGCCTGAATTAAGAAAAAAAATCTTAAGAATTATATGATATTACTGAGTAATCATTCCACTATTCCAGTAAACTAAATGGTGAATTGATAAAAGTAGAAGGGGCATGAAGGTATGTTTAACCTCTCTTTGTTTGTTAAATTCTTCAGCAAGTTTTTCAGCTTCAGGAGACAACCGACTTTCCAGAATCCACCGGTTGTGAATGTGAGCACGACCTCTGTACTTGACAAAATATTGTTTTTTCTTTCGTAATCCTGGAATGCAAAGTATGCAGCACTCAGAAAAGAGTCCTATGTGCAAACTACCAAGGAAAAAACTAGAAAGCAAATCATTAACTTAAATATGTACTCCATATAAGTTCCTGCAAATAACTTGGGAAGATAATTTTGTTTTATATAGGATGTCGATATTAATGTACTAGTTCTCCCACCTTCAGCATCTGAGATCTCAGTTTCTCTAGCATTCCATATTGCCTCCACATCTGCAGACAATGGATAGGAACCAGCCTGCATCTTATTGTTCAAACATTGAAAGCACTGCAAAACTCCGACTAGGACATCATCCGTGCAAGTATCTGAAGAAGATGGATGGTAGCTTGTCTTACAATATTTACCATCACTTAACCTGATACACGATAAAGTTTATGATCAAACTTCAAAGATAGACATTGAGTTTTTCTGTTGAGCTGAGATAGATTCAAAACAGAAAACCACTATATAAGCCTGCATGAATAACAAGGCTTTCCAATAAACATCAATTTTTATTAGATATGAGACCCGACCAAGACTATAAATACCCTGCACCATTATTGAATAATGGGAAAAAGGAGTGTGCATACTTGTGACTAGGTACATAGCTATTCTATACTAAGACAAAGCAAGAAAAATAATGATACCAATAAACACCTGGGATCTATAATATTTTTTTCCGGTTTTTCATGTCAATAAACCTCGTATTCACTAAAACCATAAGAATGCATAGTGAGAGCTTAATGGTCAGTCAGGATGTTTAAAGGCCTCGTGACACTAAATGCACAATTAGCATAGAAATTTGCATTGCATTAAGATTGGTTAAAATTTAGTCTGTCAATCCAGCAACATGAAATATGACAAACACAAAAAGGAAAGAAGACCATGCATACACATTAAGTACCTTTGCCTTTTCGAGCACGCAACACATGTTTCAAATTCATTATTAGTTTTGCGCCCAGGAGATGCATGAAGATCCGTGCACAAATCCCTTTTTCTTTTTGACAATGTAGCGGTATTACCACATTTACTACCAACGTCACAGGATTCTCTATTGGAATCAGAAACTTCCACTTTAGAAGTTTGCACCTTCTCTTCTTCAGAACCATATACAAGACCCTTTTCGGCATTTACTGAAGTCTCTTTAGCAACAAATTTCCTTCCTGAGGAGTCCACTTCATCTTTAACTGTGGTCACCAAAAACAAAATCCAATTAAACAACCTTACATATCCTTCACACCAAAAATAAATCAATACACATTCCGCAGATTATGTTCATTAAAACACACCTCGGGCAACTAATTCAACTCATAAATAGGCTTGTGCTCATACAAAACCAAAATAATTCGAGAAACTAAAAACTCGCCATAAACCTTATAATTCTACACTTAAAAGTAACTCAATAACATTTAGCAAAAAAAAAAAAAAAGTAGCTCAATAACCTGTGTCATTTTAGTAGTTTTTAATTAACCAAACAAAACTAAATATAAAACATAAACCCCGATCCACATCCGAAAATCACCCTAAACATTTGTGTCTCGAATCTCTCAGAATCCTAGTTCCGTGCCTATTTTTACCAATGCAGGACTCTCACAATACACACATACACCAAAATAAGCATTTAGTCAGAAAACATAAAACACAAGCCCCAATCGACCTCCAAAAATCACTCTAAACATTTTTACTCTCGAATCTCTCAGAATCCTAGTTCTGTCACTATTTTTACCAATGCATGACTCTCACACTACACATATACCAAAAATAAACATTTTATTAGAGAAATAACCTAGCAACAAATGTACCGAAAAAACGAGCAACAAACTTCACCGCAAGTCCTGGCATCGTAAAACAGTACAACTTAAACTCAAAACTAACAACAAACATGAAAAAAAAAACAGGTTAGAAGTAGAAATAAGTTGTTAACCTGCATCAACATTTGAAGGTGGTGTGCTAAACAATGATTTAAACGAGTGGCCATTCCACGCTGGCTTTTTCTTTAATCTTCCAGCCATGTGCAAATATACTGATTTTATGATCTCTGTTAAAGGATGCTTCGATTGTAAGCTAAGTCGAAGCATAGGAAAGTTACTTATTTTGAAATAAGCCCTAAAATGGTTTATAAGGGGAGGAAAGCTGGGGCATGTTAGTATAAGGGCGTGTTTGGCTTAACTAAAGGATAAAGATTGTTTATGCAGTGGTGTATTGCATACACGTTAAAGTGGTGTCGTAGATCCCCGTCAATGCGGGCTTGAATAGCAAAGGTCTGTCGACGATTTATATCACTGTCTGACGCCCCTGCCCTGTATTGATACGTGTAAAACTGTATTTATACTAGACTCGGTTAATCACTTATTTTAATTATTAAAAAATAAGATAAAATATATATATAATATAATAATTAAATTGGGGTATAATTTAATTTAACAATTATTTTCTTATTTTATGTAATAACGAGAATCCGTGCATCGCACATAATTTAAGCTGGCATGTTTGTACCTCCGTATGCGCACAAAAGTTTTATTTTTATCAAATATATTTTATAATTGATTAGATTTGTTTTGAAAATAATTAGTACAGAAGCTTTGGTCAATTATGAAAATAACACCTTTGACATGAAAGAATTTTTTTAATCCTTCCTTGTTCTTGATAAAAAAAATTAAAAAAATATGAGCTAATCTTTTATTAAATTTTAGTCCCTTACATGCTCTATCTCTGATCTATTATATCGTTGCATTTTATGCACATAATTTTAAATGATTTTCCGCGATAATTAATAACTATTATTCATATTTGTGAATAAAGATCTTTATTTTAAACTTTTGTTCAATAAATGATAATTTTTTTGTTCACTTTTATTCATTTTTAAAAGAATAAAAATTCCAAACTTTTTGTACACCTGAAAAAAAGTTTTTGGGATTTTTTTTTGTATAGGTAGCATTGATCTAAAATAATTCATGTTATTTTATCTAAACAGTTTTGCTTGTTATTGTTCTAATTTTAACTTTTTTTCTCAAAGTTCAGTCCACGTTCATGTTAGCTAACATAGTTGGTTCTTCCTCTATTACAAACTAGTGTTTTTGTCTTCATATACGTTGTTCTTCTGAAATATAGAAAAGTATAATGGGTGAATTAGCGGATCAATATGCAGCTATTAGTTTGGAAGAGGAGGAGACGAGGATTATCGTATAAAGTTGAGGAGGCTAAAAATGGAGGAATTGACACAAGGTGCTGCCTGGTGGAGCGTTTCTTGTCGGAATGATCTATTGATTTTGAGAAAATGCAACATGTGATGGTTACATTATGGAAGCCAGGAAAAGATGTTTATATCAAAAGACCGGAACCAAATCTCTTTCTTTTTCAATTTTATCATGAGTTTGATATTAACAGGGTAATTGAAGGATCTTCTTGGATCTATGATAGAATGCAACTGGTGTTTGAGCGGTTGAAGGAAGGTGACGATCCAAGATGCGCGGAAATAAATAAGTTGGACTTCTGGTTCCACTTCATGACATTCAACCTGGGTTTATGTCGGAGAGAGTATGCAGGGATATGGGCAAATATATAGGGGAGTTCCTGGAGTCATATAAGAATAATTTTGTTGGAGTTTGGCACGATTATCTTCGTGTTCAAGTGAGAATGCAGATTGATAAACCTCTAGAAAGGCGTATGAAGATTAAGAAATTCAATGGTGATTGGTTCTCGGTGAACTTTAAATATGAACATGTTCCTATATTTTGTTTCATTCGTGGACTACTTACTTGGTCATGCTGAAAAATTATGCTCTATGATCTTTAAAACTCCAACAAATGAAATACTGAAATCGTATGGACCATGGATAAAAGCAACGCCATGGAGACAGCAGTATTTAACTGGTTCAAAATGGTTGAGGTCGGGTAATTTCTCGTAGTCGCCGGAAAAGGGAGGGGACCTGATCAGGGAAGTTACAACCATGGACGAGGATGAGAGCGGGAAAAAAGGAATTGCAAATCCTAAATCTGATTTCAAGGGATATGATAGCGTAAAAAGGGAGGGACTGGCACAAATGAGAAAAATTTGGCAAAAAACAGCAATTCAAAATTAACGGCTGATACAAGTAAAATAAAGGAAGATTCAGAGTATATTTTTAATGACCCAAAAAGGAAAAGACCCAATGAGAATAATAAAATAAACCCAACAAATAAGATTAACGGGCTTCCAAAAAATGTGCAGATGGCAGGCCTCAAGGATGGGGTCTGCCAAGGATCATGAGCACCTTATCTTGGAACAACATTATTTTCCCCCCCACAAAGTATAGTTGATCTTGTCAAAAACTTGTATCTTAATATTGCTTAATTTTTTAGCACTCATTCTTTCAAGATCTTTATTTATTTTCTTTCAAATTTTACTTTGATAACACTTGTTAGATATTGAATGTAAAGAAATGTAACACAAATGGGGTGAATGTGTTTATTGAAATTTACTTAGCTTTTTAAAACTATTTGGATTATTGGTGAACATAGTAGTTAAGAAATGTAGAAATAGTATGTTTAATAGAATCACGTGAAACACAATATTTCAAAAACTCAATTAATTGTATTAATTAAGTTTGTCTTGCTACAAATCTGTATCCTTAAGAAAATAAGAATTCAGCTTCTTTCTCGAGAGAACAAAAGATTTTCTAGATCTGCTTGTTACTTCCGAACTAAGAACCCGTACATGCTTTATAGACTAGCAACACGGGTTTACAAAACTTGCACTAAACCAATTTTTAAAGCAATCTTGTCTGTTTTCTTTTCCAGTATTAGAAAATCTATGCAGAATCTTACAGGTTTGTGACCATCCTTTGTCCAGTGAATCTTGACCCTTGATTTTATATTCTTCAAACTGCTTTTGTAGACTTTTCAATTCAGTGAATGAATTGTTTGTTGACTGATAATCTTGAACTTGTCTGTTTTATGAATTTGAGATAGTATGTCGAGATCTCTTTTTGTTTTATAGAGAAGTGACATATCCATAAATATAATGACTTATTGATATCTTGAGTTCTCTATACGTGTATTTGACTTGTCGAAATCTCTAGTTCTCTATATGTGAAATGACTTGTTTATATCTATGAGGTCTCTACATGTAGAAATGACTTATCGACATCTCTACATACATATTTTGACTTATCAATATCTCGAGATCTCTATATGAGAAATTGACTTATCGATATCTCAAGTTCTCTACATCTTCATTTGACTTGTCGATATCTCCGAGACTTCTCTACAAGTCATTTTGGACTTCTCGATATACCTTGATCTGTGACTTGTCGATACATTGACTTGAAACATTTTTCATAGAACAACATTATTCAACTCCAAACTTATACATCTTTTTCTCTGAGGCATGACCAGGAGTCAGGACTTGATCTTCTTCAGAAAATTATTTCTTAGCTTGAAACTATTCACAGATAAATTTCCTAGTCTAATCTACTAAACATTTTTACAAACTCAAGTGATACAATTGCAGAATATAAAACAGATAAACATACAACTTAATCTTAGGGCTGTCCATATGACCTAGTCTTGTTATTACACATGCATGTTTTGCATAACAAATACATTAAAGTTGTACTTTTTTTTTAGAAACTACAACCCATTTATGAGTTCTTTTTGGAACATTACTCATATTTTCAAATTTTTTCTTCTAAAATCGAGTTTTTTGAATAATTCGAGTTTTGCATGAGTTTGACCCGAGTCAAGGAAAAAATTAGTTACTGCCGAGTATACCAAAACCAGATCGAATATAAGTCCGAGTCCGAGTACTCCCAAGTTTTAGAACAGTGATGCCGAGTAAGCATTTTTAAATTGCTTATTTTAATTTTTTCAATTCAGCAGTCCGATAAATGGGAGAGCCTATACACATTATAAAAATGATATATTCAACTTTTATGAATATAAAGATCGCGCATGTAATTCATGCGTATTATGTACAAATTTTAAAAAGTTAGAATACTGAATTAAACACAATACTCTTTGTTCTCTCATTGTGCCTCCTCCTTTCGCTTCCCCCGGTTTGGTCTAGTAAATAACCGCAAATTCTTAAATTTTATACGGAAAATAGTGAGTGTTTTGGGAAAACGTTATTCAACAAAGGACGTCGGATAAATAACATTTTTTGTAAAACGAATTAATAAAATAACAATTGTAACGACCGAGAATTTTGCGTCGTAATTAAGGAAGTAAAGTATGTGTTATGTGATGAGATTATAATTATGAGATTAAGTGGTGATTACTTGTCTTATCTGTATACTAGAGTTAAGGATCGTGGATAAAAACGTTCCAATTTAAAAAGTCAGCTTAAAAGTTAAGCTTGGTGTCGGGCCGTCAGGTAGAACGGAACCCGTCCTAATATGAAGTTAAATAATATAAAATATGAATTACATGTGAAGTGAATGGATAAAGTATTTCGTCTTAAGAGACGTGTTGATTGGCAAAGATAATGAGAAGCGTAATCGAAACGTTGAGCGTCGGGCCGTTAGGCTGAACGTGACCCGGTACGCGTAAAAGATGATAAAGATTAAAGAGGGATAAATTCTATGATCAGACATGAGTCGTTATGTGACTATATGTGTGTGATTGCTTGACTGTGTGCATGACTATGTGTTCTGTGTCAATTTTGTGAATTTTAATGGAATTACGTGATTTAAGTAAAGGTTTAATTAACCTTCGCGCATTTTTATAAAATCATCTGAGAAGGATAAAAATATGGGATTTATTATGTTTTCCTCGTAAAGACCTTAGAGACTTTTTAAAAATAATAAGTGAATTTGATTGTGGATCTTTGCATTTTTAAATTGATTTTATATGGAAAATATATTTATTAAAGCAAGTTTGCGAAATTCATATAAAATCAACCGTTCACTCAATTTCTTATAATGAGTAATGGATAAAAAGCTAATTTCGAGACCTACGTGTTAAAAATTTTTATTCAAGACAATTTCATCTTTCCGAGAGAGAAATATTTTTATTTTGAATTTCGTTGCATTTAAGTAAAAAGAGAAAGAAAGTGCAAGTCAAAAATGAATTATTGAATTACTATTTTGCCCTTAATCTTGGTAGAGTATAAAATACTCCTTCCTCCCCCATTTTCTTCTTCTTTTCCGTGCACTCACTCTTTTCTCTCTTTTTTTTCTCTCCTCTCTCTCTCTCGAACACTCTCTCACTCCCTCTCGACTCTCTCATCTCTCACCTCTCTCACTCGCATGCAACCATTAAAACACACTCAAACACCGAGATATTGCTTCCATTAGTTGTTATTCTTGGTATATACTTCGATTCTTACTTGCATGTAAGTGATTATAAAGGTTTTTGTTGAAGTGATCACTATGGTCGTGTTTAAGAAAAACAATTTCTTGAAGCATGACTAAGAGAGTGAATTTAAGCATGATTGGAGGTCATACACTCGAGAAGAGATCCGTTATGGACTCTCTCAAGTTCGACCACCACCGGCCATGATCCAAAGGAGAGCCGGTGGATTTTCCATGATGTGATCGTTGGATTTTAGTGTTGCATGCTATGATTTCTTGAAAAATTAGAAAAGGGTTTTGCTTCTTTGATGAACTTCAAGTGTATGCTTGATTAAATGATTCCATTGATTGTGCTAGGAAGAAAATGAATGTGTGCATATGATTGTTGCTTAGAAAATCAAAAATTGAGGATTTGCATGTGAGTTTTTGCTTCGGCTTTTGCTAATTAAGAAGGAAAATTCGGTTTTGTGGGTTAATCTTGTTGAACACTAGGTTTATGTGGCTTAAAAGTGATTGCATGTTTTAAAGAAGATCAATTAGTGCATGTTATTGATTAGACCTTGAGTTGAAAATTATGTTCTTGCTGAATAAAAACAAGATAAAAAGGGGTTAAATATTGATTGAGCAAATGCATGTTGGTTGAATTAGTTAGGTGTTACATGATTTGGTGTTTAAGTGAATGGAATGACCTAGTTAAGAACTAAAATAAGTGGGAAATGTGATGTATTGCCTTGCATGTTAAAATCCATTCTTGTATGTTGATTTATGGAAAAACCCGAATGGATTCTTAGGAAAAAAAATGAATTAAGTGGATTGAATTGCTAAGTAAGAGTTGGATGCATGATAAAGATCAAGTAGTGTTGTGTTCGAAATTTTGATGATTAAAAGAAGTTGATTTTGGCCCTTAACGTGGTTATAATTCGGATTTTTGATTAAAAAGGATAAGGCTAAAAGTGAATAAATGAATCTTGTGAATTTCATTAGTTGTGCATGAATGTGTGAGATTGAAATTGAATATATGTGAATGTGTTTTGTATGTATGGTTCGAATTAATGAGCAAAAGAAAATGAAATTAAGTTGATTGATATAAGTGATAGTACATACGTAAATGTTTGGTTGTAAATGGGTCTTGTACTCGTAAAAGAGAGTCGTGTTAGTGTGAATTGAGACATAGCCAAGGTCAAGCGAGTACGCTTTGATTGCTAAGTATATAAGGATTATGTTATGTGCTAAGTGCTATGTGCTTATATGTATAAGCTATATTCGTATGCTCGAGTCAAAGATATAATCGAGTTATCGTATAGAGTGATCGTTCCGGGAACAAGAGTTGGGAATCTAATTAAGATTTTTGGTTTTATTGTAGATTCGGAGCGTGAGAGCATTCAGGCTAGGAAAGGAAAGGATTTACTAGGTGGCAGTAGTTCAACCCTCAGGAAAGTAAATTCAGGCAAGTAACTCTGATTACTTGTGTAAATGATTATAAAGGAAATGTTGTTCATACCATGTAGAGTATTGAACTGTTAAAATATGAAACCCTTGCTTTATGAAACGCTGATAATGATTTGAAGTACCCTTGTTCTTGATAACCTGTTATTGATAATCCTATTGATTTCACCCTTTGATAATTTGTCTTTCTGTTCAAGTTACCTATAAAGCCATGAATCATATTGAACCTCTTGATTATCTTGGTTAACTCTGTTTAATGATACCATGTTTCTCTTGATCACCCTATTGATCCCTAATTCAATGCTGATCCTTCTAATTTAGTGCCTTGTTGTCCCTGATACAGAATTCTTGTGAATTGTTCCTTGCGTATCTTTGATTCACTCCCTGAACCTTGTTTCTTTAAAATATGATTTAAGAATGAGTTTCGACTTGAAAGAGTCCGAATGATTTCAAATGCTTGGTAATGATAAAAATGGATTTTAGAAAACCTATTTGCTTTTCCAACTCAAGGTTTTCCAAATGGATTCCTGATGGATTGGATTGAGACGTAAGAGGCTAATGGGACTAGTCCAGTCATGGTAAGAGACTAGTGGGACTAGTCCAATTTAAGGCTGAAATTATGCCGATTGGTACCTTAAAGACCGGAACGGAGGTCGATACGGGCTGATCACCCGTATATAATGAAATGGAAAGATAAAGTGATCCAATCAAGGGTTCTAAATGATTATTTAAAAAGGGAACTGAAATTTTTATTCAGTAAATTGATTTTTGGAAATGAAAATGGTTTATAATGCTTTGAAAAGAGTTGATTATGTTATTGTGGAGCTTAAAGCCCGAGAACCCTGATTCTTGAAATTGTTGATCATATGAATGATTCTATATCTTGAAATACTGTTGCTTTCCTCTATCGAAAGATTTATTTTGATCCTATAATGATTTGTGATGAATGTCGGCTTTCGTCCTGTTTCGAGCCTTGTTTCTTGAAAGCCCTACTATTCTTCAGATACCTTTCCTTATCCCAAAAAAAAAAATGGAAATCTGCCACCTAGATTAAGTAAAGTAGAATGCCCTAGTTTGTTCAAAGTATATTGAGATTTAATATTGTAGAATTGCTATATAGTTACTTGCTGAGTTTTATACTCATTTATTTTGTCTTAATCCAACCATGACAGTTAAGCAAGAAGATGGCCAGACTTAGGCGCACTGCTCGTAAGAGTGTACCTGGTGGTCCCTACCGTGTTGAGGGCTTCCGGTTGCCAGAGCAGGTAGTGGTTTGTATGAGTGAGCTCGCGCCTAGGAAGATGTGTATAAAGATACAATGAGTTATCTGTCGGTTCCCAGCCGGAATCGATACTGATTATTTAGTAATGTTTTTGGGTTTGTAAGTTATATTTTATCATTGATAGTTGTAATCTTGTCTCATACTTTATCCTGTTGATCCTGTTAGTAGTTAATCGGGGTTTATGAATATTTAATTATTAGATTAGAGGTGTGTGAGTCCTCATTTCCTAACCCCGAGATTGAGGGCGTCACAACAATATTTGGGAAGTAACCAAATTTTATACTGGATACGTGTTAAATACTTAAATATTTAAATTCTATTTAAATTTCAATATTTTACTGAGAATAAAATTTTAAAAACAATAAGTGGAGCCACAAGCCCACAATATAATATTACTTGAAATAAAATCGGGTAAAAAGGTAACCCTGGAGGCTGGAGCTCAGCGTTTCATGTAAGATTTCATTATTTATGGGTACAAAATAATTTGGTAAAGCAGCACAAGGCGGGAAAATTAGCAATTGTCCATTTCCCCCCTTTTCTTCCTCCGAATAAACGAGGGGTTTCAAAATTCAACTCCATTTCTCCACACAAATTCAATCAAAACCAATCTTAAAATGCAGAGAATTAACGTGTCCGTAAGAGCACGCCCACTCTCCTCTGAAGATGCTAAGTCAAGTCCATGGACTATCTCCGGCAACTCCATTTTCACCTCTAATAACTCTTCCAAGTTCGATTTCGGTAACATTCTCCTTCACTTTACTCGTTATTTTATACTTACACTTTAATTGTATGTATATGTGTGTGTATTTTGTGAATCTGATGCGGAGTTTGGTGGATTTTAGATAGGATTTTCGGAGAGGATACGAAGACTGTTGAGGTTTATGAGTCTCGAACTAAGGATATTGTTGCTGCCGCTGTCCGTGGTTTTAACGGTCTGTTATGTATCTTTTGTAGATTTCGAGCTTTCGGTTTTTATTGTGTTGAGTTGTTTTGTGGTTATGTAGGGACTGTGTTTGCGTATGGACAAACGAATAGTGGAAAGACGCATACCATGCGTGGTTCGGTTGCGGAGCCTGGAGTTATTCCGCTTGCGGTTCATCATGTTTTTAATATTATACAAGAGGTGAGGTTTTAATTACAATTTTAAAATTTCTTTTTGTTGATTTATTATGTCCATGTCAAAGAAATGCATTGGTGTTGTCGGTTCATTTGCGTATTGGTGACACGTACAGTTTATGCGTTGAAATTGTTTATATGTATTACTAATTTGTTTGTGGAAATCCTCAATTATGGTGAAGGGAGTAATAATTCCTTACTTCTTAATTCATACAAGTTTGCTTTCTGGGTAATGACAAGTTTTCATTTGTTGTAAGTAATGGTACTTGCTCATATCGAGCTGGAGTTTTTTTTTTCCTATTTTACAATTTATGATGTTACATAAATTAGAGAAGTGTTGTACCAATTAGTATATAGAGAGGGTCTATAATTAGGAATTCTTCTGTCTAATGTTCATCCAGTTCTATACTCTATAATAACAATCAGTGAACTGTAAATGTTAACCGAGACTATACTCTAAAATGAGCAAACTTCTTGAAGTAGATGGTGTATGTGTTGGAATCCTAGTTCAATTTTACCTTAATATATATGTTCATTTTTTCATGTGCATGTGATCTTATATCTATTTAGGTAATGGATCGGGAGTTTCTATTACGTATGTCATACATGGAGATTTACAATGAGGAGATCAATGATTTATTGGTTCCTGAGCATAGGAAACTACAAATTCATGAGAGTAATGAGGTAATTTATGCATATCCATCTCTGTTGGTGAATTAGTATTTGTCGTGAATTAGTATGTATAACATTGGTATAACTAGTTGCGGTTTATTCTACATGAAGCGAGGAATATTTGTGGCTGGTTTAAGAGAAGAAATTGTTGCCTCAGCAGAACAAGTCCTTGAACTTCTAGCTTTTGGAGAATGTAAGTACTTGGAACATCTCTCTCACTTGTTGGTGCGTTTTCTTTTGATGAGCTAGAAGTTAAAACTTAGAAGTCTGTACATAAAAGAGAAGACATAGTGTCTGAAAATATATCCAGAGTATTTTAAAGTTTTTATATGTTGTTATTAGTATTTATATGAGACATTTGGGTTCTTAAACTTTTTATACATTATATAAGTGTCAATATTAAAACATGAAAAATATTTTTTGGTACATTAGGGCAAGTTGAATTTGTATCAACTACTTTTTTATTTTGATAACTGAAAGAAGGTAATAATATTGCATATCTGTACTTGAAAAAATAGCAGATATACGGGATCTTATTCACGTGTTTTTATATGATGCAAGACTGCAAGTAAACAAATACTCACAATCACATCGTCTCGGTGTTGGTGTTACTTGTAAAATTTCATAGTATACTGACTTTACAATAAGTTTCTGATTTTTAAAAGTTTATTTAACATTTTGCAGCTCATCGTCATATTGGAGAAACAAATATGAATGTGTATAGTAGTCGATCTCATACAATTTTTCGAATGGTATGGTTAATATCCTTGGAAGTTCTAATATTACGGGGTTCAGTATCATGTATTTTTATTTGAATTTTCTGGTGGTATAGATAATTGAGAGCAAAGATGATAGTCAAGATGATGATACAGGGACCTGTGATGCAGTACGTGTATCTGTTCTGGTACGAGATCACCTCTAGCCTAATCTATGTCTCTGTTTACTCTGCCTAAACTCTTTAAGTTCATCACCTTGTTTTTTTAATGTTCATCAATTAGAATTTAGTGGATCTAGCTGGTTCAGAACGTGCTGCGAAGACTGGGGCTGAAGGTGTTCGCTTGAAAGAGGGTTCCCACATTAATAAAAGCCTGATGACTCTCGGTACTGTAATTAAAAAATTAAGTGAAGGTGCTGAAAGCCAGGGGTAGGTTTATGTGTCCACATCAAATACGTGTAGGTTTCACTTGGTGAAATTTCACTGATAATTTCACATCTCTGCTTATCTGATGCAGGAGTCACGTTCCCTATCGTGATAGCAAATTGACACGCATTTTGCAGCCTGCACTGGGTGGAAATGCAAACACTGCTATAATATGCAATATTACACTTGCACAGGTTGACACTTAATTTAGACGGTTGGATCTGATCTCAACTTTCTCTCGAATAGACGTGGTTATGAAATGCTCATATTATGGAATCTGATGGCTTGATTACCATAATTGGATTTTTATATTAATCGTTACATGTTTGTTTCTTACTTTCATCACTTCATTTTGTTAGTGTCTAATAAGGTTGATAGAGAACCTTTTTATGGCCATGTGCTGTTTTTTTGTCCCCTGTTGTGCGTGTTTAGTGTTTGTATGCGTATACATCAGGAAGTGGTTGTTGAAGCGTGTATATATTGGCTGTTGAAGCTGAATATGCAGATCTTTTGAAAATTGTGAAATGCAGTGCTTGTGCTAACTTGCTTTGATTCTGTTAGATTCCTGTAATATCTAAATATCCTGATGCCCAACATTATGTTTATTTTGCATATGTTGTTATTTTGAAGTGGTTCTCATGAATTTGAAAATATTTTCCTATGCCCAATTTTTTTAGATTTCTTGCCAGAAAATGAGATCTTGTCAGTATCTTACTCGAGTTTTCCTAGGTCCTCTAAAAGTTCTTTATGATACCTATCCACAGTTTTAATTAATTCAAGCTTTTTTCTTATACTTTCTCTTTACATTTTTATGACCTCATTTGCAGATTCATGCTGATGAGACCAAAAGTAGTCTCCAATTTGCAAGCCGAGCTTTGCGTGTCACAAATTGTGTTATAGTGAACGAGGTTCTGTTCTGATTAAAATATGCATTAATGCATGTAACATATAGTAATAATTTGATCACCTTATGATTTATTTCTAAAAGCCCATCTTGGTCTTTTTTGTATTATGCCCATCCGAAAGTACATCTTCTCTCCAATCACTTTCTTAGTTGAATTTTAATCCAGTTAACACATTCATGTCCAGATTCTGACAGATGCAGCGTTGTTAAAGCGACAAAAAAGAGAGATCGAGGAGCTTCGGGCCAAATTGCAGGTTGGGTATATCGACATAATTTATGTAATTTTGTCTAAACATAAATCTTGGTTTGGAAAAGAGCTAATTATCTTCTTTGTATTAAAAGGGATCTCACTCAGAACACTTTGAAGAGGAGATTCTTAATCTGCGCAACACCTTATTACAGGTTTGCTTATCTTGCTCTCTAGTTTACCATGAATGATTAAGTTTAAAAACATAAAACTCGCACATGTAATTGCAGACTGAGCTGGAGAGGGAGCGAATTGCCTTGGAGCTGGAGGAGGAAAAAAAAGCACAAGCAGAAAAGGAGAAGAGGTTGCTAGAGCAAGACAAAAAAATTAAGAACTTAAGCTCAATGGTGTTGTGTTCCAATAGGGATGATAACCCAGATCGTTACAAGAAGGTCTGCTTAATATGCATTCATTTTATTATTTTCACCTTTGGATTGCTATTGTACTTGCTACTATACTTGTATAAGTTTTACTATTTCACACATTTTAGAGTTGGGAAATGTTAAAGATACACTCAGTTTACATCAACGACTCTAATGTTTGAATGTCTTATAAACTGAATCATGGTGCATCAGGCATAAACCAATGACATTTTGTAGGATTACTTTTAGAAATGAATTGGATAACAGAAATCAGAGACATACGAGGCAAGGTGATATGTATGTCATATTCATTTTTTGTATGTTGTACTAGTGGTCTACTCCATACAAGTGCTTTACAACCTGACTTTGGCATGTTCTTGTATTCCCTTAGCCTCTTTACATTTCTCCCCATTTGAAAATCTAGTATATCTCGCCATCTCGGCATCGGATATACATATTTATAGTTAGCAGATTGTAATAATATTCAAACATTGCAAACACATAATAAAATCTACATTTATTATTGGATTTGGTTTTAACTACGATCCTCATGGTTAAGTGGTTCAAAACTTAAAGTTATACTGCTGCAGGAGAAGAGACGTGATACTTGGTGTCCTGGCAAATTTTCAAGGGAGACTGTAGGGGAGGTAATATCTTAATTTCTGCAACTCTATTTAACATTGTCAGACACGTAATGCTAATATTTTGATGGGAATTTATAAATATAGCATTGACTAGTAAGATTCATGATCAATTACTTACATAGAAGTGGCAGTAGAATTTAATTTTGTACAGTCAATAGTCTTCCTAGAAACCGTCTTGCTTTAGTGATAATCTGGCAGTCTTCTTTGTTTTAGCTGAACTCCTCTTCAGCCCTACAAAAGGATTCTGCTTCGAAACCAATGAGATCTGGACGCGACATGGGACCACTTCTACCTTTTGAAGAACTAGTAAATGAAGCTAGCACAGACGGTTCTTGCAAGGAAGAAAAAAATTGCAGTAATAAGACACAAGAAGACTGTGCTCTTCCTCAGCCACATGCCTTGCTGCATGTCACTAGTAGAAAAAAAGCAACCACAAAGAAGAAAACTTCTCTGGTATATTTTACTGGGCCTTTTCTAATTTCATTAAGAAACACATGCTCTAAAGTAATTTGTTGTTTTCACAGGAATGCACTGACTTGGAGCATATGCAAAAAGAATATGAAGATCTATTGTTACGATTTGAAACACAGGTTATATATTAATTCTTCTCTTGTTTTTTCCTTCTCCTTTTTCATTTTATGAAAAGTTTTGCCGATTATTATATTTTGTCAGTTCGTTAGAAAAAATATGGCAGATGAGATGAGATAATACCTAGTTACCTACTTGTTGCAGAAATCTACAAGTGATTTAAAAATTGCCTATTTGACAAGAAGGCTGGAAGAGGCTGGCCTTTATATGGACAATACTGCAAATGAATCTATATTTCATGCAAATAAAAATGAGATATTAGATGAGTCTGAAGCTATCCTCATGATTAAGCAACTTCAAGAAAAGGTTCACATCTTATTTTCCAAGGACATTCTTATTTCATTCTTTGGGGACCAAGCTAAACTGGTGTCTGCTGCTCATGTATGTGTATACTTGTGTTTTCTCTCGCAGATTAACATGCTGGAGATGGAAAAGTCCTCAAGTCAGCAAAATTTTGATTACATTGTTGAGTTAGTTACTGAGCAGCAGATCAGTGCAGATGTGAAATTTGAAGAGGTATCATAGTAGTTTATTTGTAGCATGTAATTCAGTAATTGTAAACTTGTCCAGTAATGACTATTGGTGTTAATTTGATTTGAAGTAAGAAGATAATATGAACCAAGTTACTGGATAGTCGTGCATTGTTGCTCTATCTAATTTATGATTTTAATCCAACCTCTCATGTCCCGATTTAGGGGTATATATAGACTGAAATATTGTCGTAAAGTCTGTTAATACCACTGATTTCACACCTTTACCCCCGTGTCAATTGTGTACTTTTTTCTATATGATGTGGCAATAAAATAAGTCTGTTATTGAAATTGTCTTCATATATTATCTTATGTCTTGTACTTAAACAAATAAAGATACCAATATATTATATAATATATATTATGATTATTTTATAGTTCTAGTAATACTCTAGAGTGCAATTTTCCGTTTCATTTGTCTTTTGGGAAGGAGGGGTGCTGGTTTTGGTTTAATTAATTGCAAAATAAATTGGGACATGTGGTCTCCCAAAATGTTTCCATGTATCTTACAGGAGGTACTGAAATATGACATTGACTATGTAGCAACTTAAATGGAATAACCTTAGCAGATGACTGACCTTTGATCCATCTCATAGTTGTTGAACTTCCTACTTCACCTTTTTTCTTCTCATTGTATAATCTCCTTTTGTTTCATGTGGGGTTTTCACCACTTGTCTTTTAATCATAAGCAAGCACGAAGGCCTAACAACTGTATCCATGGTGTGTACTGGTGTTTTTTCTTCTTTCTAGATCTCTGAAGAGCTTCAGAATGCAAAGGAGGAGGCCAAGGTGGCTCGTGAATCAGTAACTTCTGTGGAATCCTTCACTCGTGTATGTGCTGTATGCATTATCTACAGAGTTACTGAACATCATATAATCTGTTCAGTCCTGCCAGATTCTTACATAGTTTTTGGTTCAAGCTATGGAATCCTCATATACTTCCTTGCTTAATTTAGGACAAAGTTTCCGAGTATTATTCCAAGCCATCAAAGGAAGTACAAGAAATTGTAGATGAAATTCAAAATTCAAGAAATAGCATAGAGGCCATCTTCGCAGTTGTAAATGAACTTTTTAAAAGTTCCTCGGCCATGCTAACCTGTTTCGCTGTGAGTATTATTCAACCACCTCCACACAACTTATTAATATATTTTTGTTTTTGATTCTATAGTTGTATTTACTTTCTGATTTTAATAGAAACGTACTAAAATGTATTTATAGCGTTTTCTGAGTGCAGCATTCTATCATTCATAGGGCACACGCAAGATGTGTCATTGTATACTTTTAAAATGAATGATAGCAAACCAAGTTAACTCGTGCTGTGTAAATTTAAAGCCTGAAGTTGATGTATAAAGCAGTAATGAAGTGAGAGTTCAGGAACATTTGCAGGAGTTTGTCGCAACATCTTAGAGAATGAGAATCTGAGGATAAAAAAGCATGTTTAGTTGTTTACACATCAAACATGTATTCTTAGTTTTCTAATCATTAGATACAATTCAATTTCAAACCAGAGATTATGTTTCCTGATGAAATTCTAGAATTCAAGGGAATCTGACATTTTATACATTTAAATATATATACTACTAAATTTTGGTACTAATTATACGCGTGCGCACACACAGACACGTATATATACAATTACATATCAGAATTCAGAGGTATATATTAGCACACATCCATTCTTATCTTCTACTTAAAAAGCTAAAATATCCCCTAGATATAAGAATACATAAATCTGGATTTGAGGACTCACTGGGATTTGGAGATTTGGACACCTGCAAAAGAATATTTGCCTTATTATTTTTCGCTAATTTAGGATTTGCCATGTTAATGCTTCTAATGTATTTACAGGTATCAGTGGCTGTTTGGCGTTCACTTTTGTATTTACACCATTTCTATTAGATTTCTGGTCTCTTACACAAGTAAATCTAGTATTTTCATCCTTTTACTTTAGGATCTAAAGTGTCAAGCTTCCGAGGACAATTCTCTACTTAAAGCAATGGTCTGTGATCATACAAAATTATGGAGTTGCATGAAAAACAAAATTAGTGAACTCGAGAAGGAAAACGTGGGTATATTTTACATGTGATTATCCCTAGTTTTTTTTTTCCTATTAATATTCAGGAGTTTTTGATTTATTGATTGTTATGAAGATTCATCTGCATAATCAATCCATGGATCACCAAAAAAGGATAGAAGAGTTGAGCCTTGATGTCGAAAATTCAGTAAAAGCCTTTGACGTGAGTTACTACTGCATCTTTGTTTAGTCCATATTAATTATCTCTATTGATTCTCTTGTATTTTTTTTATATATATGACTTGTCTTGCAGGAGCTTTTAGAACAACGAGAATCTGAAAAATGTGGGTTGCTTTCCGAAATTCAAGCTCTCGAGAAGGACATGTTGTCTTTGTCATCTTCTTCATTGGCCAAGGAAAAAGAAATTATGCGGAAAGATTTTGAGAAAACAAAAGCAAAGTTGAAAGAGACAGAATCCAAACTTAGGAACACGATACAGGAGAAGACAAAATTGGAGGTTTCATTAGAAACTAATTTTTGTTGCATAGTTACAATATCCTCAACTACAAGGCAATATCTTGTTTGCAGGGTGAAAAGGCATGTGCTGAGAGAGAAATGAAGAAGTTACATGCGCAGAAGATTATTCTTGAGCGCGATATTAGTAAACAAGGTCAAATATCAGAGAGAAGGCGTGATTCGGCGGTCGACAGGAGGTCAAGTATTTTTGATCCCAAAAGAACAAAGGGGCTTTCCATTGCCTTTGACCAGAGTATGCAGGTATATATATATATCTTGCTTATTTTAAAATTACTAAGACTGCAGTTCTCCTGCATCATTTTCCAATTATTTATAATGTCACTGAAGCACACAATATATGCGGACATAATCCATTTATTCCTTGTTCAAGAAGTATCAGCACAGAGTAATAAAAGCATTCGTGTCCTCTTGTCTACCTTTAAACTCCTATTGCACACAATCAAGGATATTAATAAAGAATAGGGGACTATCCCCTATGAAGCATCAGCACAGAGTGATACAAGCAAATCACTTGCATTTATGTCCTTTTGGATTGCTTTACTCCCATTGCTCACAGAGATACATTTTTTCTTTATTAGGTTTTATGAAATTATTAATGCTTTCCCATTATATACTATTAAATAGTAGATTTTCTAGTTACGCCATCTGTTACTAACTAATTTGATTTATATTTCTGAAATACTATACTATCATTGTTTAAACTGAGACTAATGTGATATAAATGAAAATCTGATTATGTAAAACATCTTTAATTATAAAAAAGAAATTCTAATTTTGAAAGGTACAAGGTTAGTATAAGCTTATGTTATATTTTAGAATTGGTGTTACTTTACTGTACTATCTGTGAGCTCTGTTGCATTTATTTCGATGAAGCTGAAAACGCCTGCTTTATCTGCTCTAGATAGGCTTCATTTTTTATGTCTCAAATCATCTTTTACTAGTTCTATTTTTCAGATTGTTTTTTTCCGGAAAAGTACCCACAAGTCTGCATCGCTGACGCACAATCACTAATTGTTTTGAAAAAACCAGTCATCACAACCAGTATATATGTCATGCTCGACAGCTGTTATGCTTTGTTTCTGCTCTGTTATCCTAAGACTTGCCTGAACAAAAATACATGGTCGGATATGATTTCTTTATGCAGGGTTTTTAAATCCCTCCCTTAATCAATCCTCTGCCGGGTTGCAATTTCATCCGTTTCGTTACTACATTACTAATTCTGTTGGCACCTGGCCCTCAATACTCATTATATGTTTGTTCTTCTTGTAATTAAGGAGGATTACAAAAACCTGGAAGTTCTAGCTTTTGAAATGGAGACAACTATTGCTTCCCTGGAAGAAGAATTGGCTAGTGCACATGCAGAGAAGGAACAAGCCACATCTACAATTGAAAGTTTGGACATAGAAATGCAGAGTGTATCAGACAAACTAATGGTGTCAAACTCAGAACTTGTCGTATATAAGGAAGCAGTTTCAACTCTTGTAAGAATTTGTTTTCTCAAAATCTTGCTATGTTTACGCTCTAAACATTTTTCTTCCTTATATAAGGGTACATACTGACAGTGGAAACAAAATTGATATGCCAAATGGTTACTTTTGATCTAGATTTCAGATTTAGAAGAATCTAAATCTCACAATCAGAAACTCGAATGCTCTCTCAGGATGTTAGTTGAAGAAAAGGAAGAGTTAGCAACGGTATGTGTATTGACATGTTTTGAATTTATATTAATACACACTGTACTATCTTGGGAATGGGGGATAGCTGACTTTATACATGACTAAATAGAGATAAAGGCCCGTGAATCAATTCTTTTATGGAACCCTTCACTGAATTTTTGGCCTGTCCTTTTTCTACCATTTGTCGTCTCCTGAACTTTTAATACAACAATATACCTGATTCGTCATTCTAAGTAACAGATTAGGGATATGCACCCCACCAGCAATGGTTTTTTTAAAAAACTTTTTTCTCTCCGTTTCTATGAAATTCCTTTTTTTTTTCAATTTGAGTTAGCACTGGTTTTGTATAGTGTGCAAACTGTTGTTATAATTGTTAGTACTGCTCCAGTATTCAAAGAAGTGATCGGATTAAGGACTATACACTTCAGTATAGAATTTATAATGTAATATATATGACACCTTTACAGCATAGGACAGTGATAGAATATATGATTGGCCGTTCTTCCCTCTTACCTTTTATTATTTCCTTCTGATTTTACTCGTTCCATTCTCTTCACCCCAACCAAACACAACAAGAAAATCATATTACTTCATGTCCTTTTGTATGAAAGCATAGGGGACTGTTCTTTTTTTCCCCGCACTCTTTATAATTTTCTTTTGAATTGTGATCCAAGTATATGTGCTCTATAATATATCATAATGAAGTGGCTTAGATGGTAAAAGCTGTCAAACTCGAAAAAAAGATCAATGTTGCAATATGTATTCAATCTATCTGGCACATTTATTTCAGCAACTTACGGAAGCCCTTTTGGCAATGGAAGAGGTAAAGGCAATAAGGTCTTCTGTTGAGAAAGCTTCGATTCAATCCATTAAGGAAGCATCTGAGTCTCAAAATGCCAAGATTTCATTGTTATCTAGTGAAGTATCACAGGTAATAATGTGTATTTCCTTGTATTTTGTAAGAATACAAGCATTTCATTACCTAAACAACTAATTTGTGGATTCTCGAAGATAATTATCTGTTCTATTTTTTATATATGATGTAGTCATACACATAGGGGCTGGAGGGTAATGACATCTGAGATAGAATACTAGCACTCAATAAAATCAAATAGCAGATTTAATTTTATAAAAAAAAACACAGTAAGGTGTGCACTCCAATGTGCCAAACTCTCGGTCTTACAAGGATTTATAACAAACTACGATGAACAAGGATAGTAAACAGATAACATGAGCGTTCGAGAGGCTCAGACTCTCCCAATAACTAAATAAAGCCAAACATTCGATAACCCAAAATTGCCAGCCTCCTGTCCCTTTTGTTCCTCTTCTTCTGTTCTGTTTTTACTCTTTTACCCTTGCTCGCTGCTTTGACCCATTTGTCCTTCTCTGTTAGTTGTTCTTCCTCTTTTGCCCCTGCTGTTACGTCTTGTATACACGTGGACAATTGGGTGTGTTACATTACCCCTCTCCCAGAGACTCACCTTGTCCTCAAGGTGAAATTCTGGGAACCTCTGAGTGATTAACTCGCTATCCTCCCATGTTGCTTCAACTGCAGGAAGTCCGTGCCACTGAATCAGCACTTCTTTCTTCACATCAGTCCCTTGTCCTTGACCCTCTCTAATCCCCAAGAGCAATTCTGGTTCCATTATAAACTCCAAATCAAGTGATAATTGTGGGGGAATCATTGTCGTCACAGCAGCAGCGCCAACATGCCTTTTGAGCTGTGACACGTGAAAAACAGGATGGAGTCTGCTAGTAGAGGACAACTGTAGTTCATAAGCCACCTTGCCAATTTTCTTAATAATCGAATACGGCCCAAAGAATCTGGGAGATACTTTCTCATTTGGGCGTGTGGCCAAAGTACGTTGACGGTATGGCTGGAGCTTTAGATAGACATTATCCCCCACCTCAAAGGTCTCATCTCTTTGATGAATATCAGCCATTTGTTTCATCCGCTGTTGTGCTTTAATCAAATTGTAGCGGAGTTCATCGAGGGTTGCATCCCTTTCCTGGAGCCATTCATCCAAGCTATCCACCTGTGTTTGTCCACGACTGCCTCTAGTTATATGCGGAGGTTCCCTCCCATACAAGACTTGGAATGGACTCATTTTTGTGGATGTATGGGGTGCAGTATTATAAGAAAATTCTGCCCAATGAAGCCAGTGTGCCCATGTCTTGGGTTTCCCAGCTACAAAACATCGCAAGAAGGTCTCGACCCACTTATTAACAATTTCTGATTGCCCATCCGTTTGCGGGTGATACGCCGTACTTCGTTTTAGCTCCGTTCCTTGTAACCTGAATAACTCACACCAAAAATGGCTCAAGAAAATTTTGTCCCTATCTGACACAATCGACTTTGGGAACCCATGGAGTTTAACTACCTGTTATATATATTTCAGCTACTGACGTGGCAGTGAACGGATGACGAATAAAGTGCCCATACTTAGATAGTCTATCTACTACAACAAGGATTACGTTAAATCCCTTCGAAACTGGCAAGCCCTCTATAAAGTCCATTGTTACATCCTGCCACACCTGTTCTGGTAGAGGTAAGGGTTGCAATAACCCGGAAGGTGAACGCTGGGACTGTTTGTTTTGTTCGCAGACTTGACAACATTGCACGTGTTGCTGCACATCTTTCCGCATTCCTCCCCAAAACCAATCCTTGGCGATGCGTAAATATGTTTTTAACTCTCCGCCATGCCCCCCAACCACCGAATCATGGTATTGTCTCAGTAGTATGCCCACAAACTTAGATCGACGAGGAATTACTAACCTGTCATTGTACATTAGTCTGTCTTCCTGTACTCGAAACTTGGACTTTTCCTGAGTAACCAGGGCTGTAATTTGAGTCGAGCTTTTCTGAGCTCGACTCGAACTCGACTCGATTAACTCGGCTCGACTCGAACTCGTTATCGAGCTCGAGCTCGAACAAGATTTTAGGCTCGATTAAAAACTCGAGCCGAGCCGGGTTTTTTTGAACTCGACTCGAGCTCGACTCGATAAACTCGAACTCGAACTCGGTTAATTTTTTTATATTTTATTAATATTTTTATTTTTTATATATGCTATTACTTATGTTATTAATATTACTTATATTTTTCTATATTTTTATTTTTTCCATTAATATAACTTGATGCTATTTTTATTTGTTATTTACATGATTAATGATATTTTATTTTACTTATATTATTAATATGACTTATATCTTTCTATATTTGTTATTTACCTGATTGATAATTTTTTCTGGATATGTATATATATTTTGATATTGGTAGTGCTTTGTCACTTTGTGTATATTTGAGGGCACCTCTTCCATAATTTAAATATTTTTTTATTTTTTCTCAATATATATGTAATTGTGTTATTCCATTATACATATAAATTATAAAATATTTTAGCTACCAACATTATAAAGCCTTCTTTATTGCTATTGTACACAAAATAGGCCTAATATGATTATAAAAAAACATTTTAATTTCATTAAAGCGTATCATTTATAAATACTTGTTGACTCAGATTTCTTGTCATACTAATTTTTTTAAGTAAATTTCTGATCACATTTTTAGTCTATCAATTTTTCATGTAACATTTATTTTGTTTGAAACTAAGATTTGAACTGAATTAGATTTTTATTGCATCAATTATTAATTATTTTATAGAAAAATAAGAATTTATTAATTTGAAAGAGTAAAACAAAAAAGAATCAAGTTGGAGTTAAGCAAGTAAAATTGTTATCGAGTTTTGTTTTATTTTATTTTAAAATAAAAAGGACAGTTATGAATTTTACATCAAATAATCTATTCAATATAGGGTTTCTATTTTTTTGTTTAAATCATGAATCTATAGAATATTCCTTTATTTTAGATTCAACAGTTATCATTTATTTCAAAATCTAACGGTCCTTTATAGTAATAATGTATTACTACTATATTGATATTTTATTATAAATTTGATTCATACTTTTGATAGTTGTCTAAATTCTAATTGAGATGTAACTAATTAGAGCTAAATTTACAATTTAGTGATAAGTTAATAGGTATATTATACAACTATGATATAAATTACATCAAAAAAAGTTTTATTATGGTGTGTTGCTATTAATTAAAATTAGTATTTTTATAATTGTTATTTATTAATGATTTAATGTCTATTGCGTACTTTTGTTTTAAAAAAGATAAAAATTACTTTTCTCCCCCGAGTCCCGACAATAATAAAATTATCATTTTACTTTATTTATCATATATATAAGATATACAATATACAATATATAATAATAAATACATTTTTAAGAAAATGAAGATAGAGTTAAACAAAATTAATAAAATAGATGATTTGAAAAATTATACTAACTGGTGTTGTTATTTATTTCTAGTTTATACACGTATTTGAATATGTTGTTAGATTTACCTCAGAACACATGTATGTTATTTTGAACATTTATTTATAGTTATTAATAGTGAAACTAATATTTTTAAATTATAAGTTAAAATTTCAAAAAAGAAATATTTTTACGAAGGTAAAAATAAAACTCGAATAACTCGATAAGAACCCGATAACTCGAAAACATGTTAAAAACTCGATAAACTCGATAAGGACTCGATAACTCGAAAATATGTGAAAAAACTCGATAAACTCGAAAACTCGTTAAAAACTCGTTAAAAACTCGTTAAGTTCGAAAACTCGCGAACTGCTCGAACTCGGCTCGTGTATTACCCGAGTCGAGCTCGAACACACAATTCAGGCTCGATTATTTTCAGGCTCGACTCGACTCGATAAAAAAAAGCTCGAACTCGACTGTAAAAAACTCGAACTCGGCTCGAATTACAGCCCTATGAGTAACATTTTCCACATGGCTCCGGATTTTTTGTAACTCTTCACTAGCAACAATTTCCTTATACAATTCACCCCAATCCATAAGATTTGTGGAGATCAAAGCTCGTAACTCTTCTTCGCCATCTTGTTTTCTGGAAAGAGCGTCTGCTACCCGATTTGCCACCCCAGGCTTAAATTGGACCTCAAAGTTAAAACCCAGTAATTTTCGCACCCACTTCTGATAATCTGGGTTAATCTCTCTCTGCTGCAACAAGTATTTTAGGCTCTGTTGGTCCGTTCTAACCACAAATTTCCTGCCCAACAAGTAATGCTTCCACTTCACTATTGCGAGGCATATTGCCATCAATTCTTTCTCGTATATGGATTTTTGCTTTGCCAAGATGCTCAACAATTTACTAAAGAATGCCATAGGCCTATTTGATTGCATCAAGACGACCCCCTCCTTGGAAAGGTATGTCTCTAGATTCGGAAGCATCTGCCTCCACAATAAAATCTTGCATAAAATCTGGAAGAATGAGCACGGGTGGGTTTATCATAGCATTTTTGAGACGCTGGAACGCCTCTGTAGCTTGCTGTGTCCATCCAAAATTATCTTTTTTCAACTGGTCTGTCAAGGGTTGTGCGATTTGTGCATAATTCGCAATAAATTTCCGGTAATAGCCGGTCAACCCCAGAAATCCGCGGAGTTCTTTCAGGTTTGATGGTTGCTGCCAATCTACCATGGCCTGTACTTTTGACATGTCCACTGCTACTCCCTCCCGGGATATCATATGCCCCAAATAAGATATGGTAGACTTACCAAATTCACATTTCTTTAAGTTTGCATACAACCGCTGCTCCTGTAGTTTGCTCAAAACCAATTCCAGATGCTCCTTATGCTCTCCTTCAGATTTACTATAAATTAAGATGTCATCGAAGAAGACCAATACAAACTTTCGCAAAAAAGGTCTAAACACATCGTTCATAAGAGATTGGAAGGTGGCGGGGGCGTTCGTGAGACCGAACAGCATCACCAAAAACTCGTAGTGTCCATCATGCGTTCTAAATGCGGTTTTATGCACATCCTCCTTCTTTACCAAAATTTGATGGTATCCCGCCTTCAAATCCAGCTTGGTAAACACCCTAGACCCGTGCAATTCGTCCAATAACTCATCTATAACCGGAATAGGATACTTGTCCGGAATAGTCTCCTTGTTTAAAGCCCGATAATCCACACAAAATCTCCACGAGCCGTCCTTCTTTACTAATAAAACCGGGCTTGAAAATGCACTTTTGGATGGTTGAATAATCCCTGCCTCAAGCATCTCCTTGATTAACCTTTCAATCTCATCTTTCTGAATTTAGGGATATCTATACGGCCTGACCCCGACTGGGTTGCTGTCCATTTTTAATGTAATATGGTGCTCGTGTCCTCTTGATAGTGGCAAGCCTTTGGGTTCTGCAAAAACGCCCTGATAGTGCTTAATTACTGGCTGCAAACCCACTGGAATTTGTTCCATTCTCTCATTGACAGCTCCTAGTTGCCTTTCCACTACCTCCACCTTGTTACTTTCTATCAAAAAACCATGTCCTTCCTTCCGTAAACATTTGATCATCGCCTTCAGTGTTATTTTTGATCGAACCAGCGAAGGGTCACCCACTAGAGTGACCTTACTGCCCCCCATTTCAAACTTCATGACTTGAGTTCGCCAATTTGTAACCATCGGGCCTAATGTCTCCAACCACTGAATACCGAGTATAACATCCGTAGACCCCAACTCTAGAGGCAAGAAATCATCACATACTACTACACAATCAGCCAAATGCACACTCAATTTTCTACAAACTCCGGTACCCTTAACCATCTCGCCGTTTCCCAGGGCTACCCTAAAACAACCGGTTGAATCAGTGGGAATATCAAGCAATTTAACCAACGAAAGGGATATAAAATTATGTGTCGCTCCCGGGTCAATTAAGACTACCACCTCCTTATTATCAATTCTGCCCCGGAGCTTCATTGTTTTAGGATTAGATAAACCTATGACCGAGTTTAGATACCTCTGTGGTGATTTCCTCGGTTGGTGACATTGGTGGGTCTGAGCTGCCTCCATCAGTAGCATCCTCGTCCTCTTCATCCACCAAAATCACACTTAACTCCTTTCTCCTGCACCTATGCCCCAATGACCATTTTTCATTATATCGGAAACAAATGCCTTTAGCACGCTTCTCTTGTAATTCTTTATCTGTTAGCCTTCGAAATTCAGACCCCGTTTTAGCATGGCTGGTAGGATTAATGGATTTAGGAAAACTCACCGACGCTTGAGACTCCGAGACATTTGAGCTCCAACTCCTGGTCGTGGTTGGGCTGATCACAGACCCCTGAGTTGACCCTGCACCTCCACGACTATATCCATTTGAATACCCTGTTTTAATCGATCCCAATGAATGTCTCCTGCCAATGGACACCTTATTTCTTTCCTCGATTTTGAGAGCCATTTCCATTGCCTGTTCGAGATTAATCGGATTCAAGACCCTCACCTCCACCCTTATATCTTCTTTCAGTCCATTAAGAAATTGCCCCAACAGTATTTGTTCCGATATGTGGTCCAAGGGAGCTACGGTTTCAATAAAACGACGCCTATATTCATTCATCGTACCCAACTGAGTCGTTGCAAGCCATTGCTCGTAGAGTGAACCTCCTTCGGTAGGCCTAAACTGCCTTAGAATAAATGTTTTCAGATCTGACCACAAGCGGATAAGGCGGCGTTTTTGCTCCCATTGATACCAACGTAATGCATCATCTTCTAGTGCCACCGCTACTGACTCCAACATTTCATCTTCAGTTAGGTGGTAAAAGGAAAAATAGTGCTCTACCCTTAGGATCCATCCATCTGGATCATTACCGTCGAAAATAGGCATGTCTAATTTCCGGTATCTCCAGTTGCCCGGACCTCCTCCTGACCCCCCACCTCCATAACCAGTGAAGCTACCAAACCCTCCTGAGCCACCTGGTTGTACATCCTTATTAACTCCTTGGTCCACTCTCCCACCTCCTAATCCACTTCCTCCCCCAATTAGTGTCGCCGATGAAGAACCCCCATTCACCACACTCCTCTCTCCTTTATCCCTCGTTAGGCTGTTTTGATTGGCTATCCCTATCATAGCAGATCTGATTTCAGAGTGAAATTTGAGCTGGTCATGATAGGGTATAAGAGACCTGGATAGGCGTCAACCTGGACTAAAGGGAGGCAGGCTCAACCGACCTGCTAAGACCCCCCTCTCCCAGGCCATTCAAACATAGGAGCCCAGGCCCGGGTCTATCCTACTTCCCGGATCTGGATCCGCGGGTCTATCCTACCTCCCGAATCCGGATCCGCCTACATACCCGGATCCGGATCGGGGCCAAAACCACAGTGAGGGAGGTCCCAGCAAGCACATGCACATCCCACAACCCGCAAAGCAAAGGTACGTGGGCACGTGACTATGACAGCTATCAACAACCAGCACACCAGACAAGCACGGCGTGTGTCAGGGGCCGTTAGGACACTCTGGAGGTGGTCCTCCCCTGGACACATGTGAGCAATCCACTCAAGCCAGGCGTCCTCTGGTCCCAAGATCCAACGGCCCAGATTTAGAGGTAACTACCCCTAAACCCTACCTTGGGGCTATATATACCCCCAAGGATGGAGGGTTTAGGGGTTGGAAAATATTTTTTACTCTTACACATTCACACTATTCCATACACTCAAAAACATACAGCAGCCACCACATGTATACAACCACACACAAACACACAGCAGCCTCAAGGATGACATAAATATATATATACCTTCATCTTCTCCAAAGCCTGTTCTTATTCTTACACCGGAGGCGCCGTGGGAGCCAAACCCCCCTTCCGGTGTTGTTTTGCAGGCGCCCCACCTACAGCTACACCTCTCTCGCGCACGGAAGGTCCAGGAACGCCGACGGACGGAGCCGCCCGCTCTCCGGAGTTATCATTTGGCGCTAGAAGGAGGGCTCCATCCTTGGGTCTCGGTGCCCCTGGATTCATCTTCATCAGCAAACTCTTGAGAGAGTCCACTTTCAAACCTGTAAGAACATAAACAACCAAACCCTTTCTTGAATATGAGTTTTCATTTTAGCCACATTTGTATGAGTTTCTTGCTTTAGGCCGTGGTTGTGTGAGCCCGCCCTTGTTTGTTAAGTTTTAGTTGTTTAGGGTTTGATAATCTTGGTAATCTCGAAGCCTGGGGTTTAATAGTCTTGGTGATTTAAAACCCAGAACTGTTTTAGCTTGCGTATTTTCTTTTGTGTTCAAGAGCCTGCTGTTCTTGTTTGGTATTATTGTTAGCGAAACCCAGAAAGTTTGCTTCTTGTTATTCTGGAAAATTTTTGTAATATTCAAAAAAGCAACCCCAGATCCACATTTGTAGCCTCAAATCTTGGTCAGTTGTTTGTACATTTGTGGTGATGGCAAGAGCAGGAAAAAGTACAGCTGGTAGGCCCTCTGCCAGTACACATATTCAGGATCAAGACCCCTCTCAAGTTCAAGAACCTGGGGGAGACAGGGAGACCTTCCAGGAGCAACCACTGACACAGCATACACCAATCAGGGATGCTAGAAATGTCATAGAGCTAAATCAGTACAAGTACACCAATGTTCCAGTTGCAGAGGAGCATATGGCTAACTTAACAAGCCATGAACTTGCTGAAGCAATCAGGCTCTACAGAGATGAACAAGCCCGGGCTCAGATGGAATTTGAACAAGATGATGAGCAAGAAGAGTCCGGGGACTCTCAGCAATCCAGGAGATCTGTCTTCGACCGAATTGGGGCTAAGGCAAAAAAGAATCAAAAAGAGCCTAGTAAAAAGGAGACAGAAGCAACCAGAAAGAAAAAGTTAGAAGAAATCAGAGAAAAGATAAGAAAAGAAGAAGAAGAAAAGCTAGAGCAAAAAATTCAGAAAAGAATGCAGATGGAGGAGGAGAGGCTCCTCGCTAAGACAAGAGGCAAAAGAACTCGGAGGGACCCTACCCCCGAACTTATTTCTGATGACGAAGAGGAGGGTCAGAAAGATCTCAAGGACATGATTTACGAGCTACAGAGAAAAATGGAGAAAGAATCCGGGGTGGAAGTTGGGGAGACCCTAACGCCCTTCAGTCACTCCCTAGAAGCCATCCCTCGACAGAAAAATCTCAAACATTACAACTTTGACTCTTTCGACGGACTTGGGGATCCGGAAGAGCACCTCAACTACTTTGAACAAATAGCTCAGATATACTATTACAATGACTTGACGAAATCTAGATTCTTCGCCTCGACCCTCAAAGGGGGGGCTCAAAGATGGTTCAGCAGGATCCCATCAAGAAGCATCCACTCCTGGAAAGAATTCAGAGGAGCCTTCCTTAGAAGATTCAGAGCCAATAAGACACATGAAATGCACATGTGCCACCTGGAGACAATCCGCCAATATGATAACGAAGCACTTTCAGCCTATATGCGGAGGTTCCAGGAAGCCATTAACAAAGTCTCGAATCTCGATGAAAGGGAGGCTCTAAGCATATTTCGAAGAAACCTGGATCCAGAACACAATGAGAGGTATATTGTGGAGTTGATAAACAAAGAGCCCCAAAGCCTGGCCGCGGCGTATTCCATGGCAGCCCGGTTCATAAAAGAAACAGATGTTCTCCAGGCGATGAGAATGACTCGGAATGGAGGGAACAGGAACAAATCTTCTGATGACCGACCGAAAGGGGGTTACCATCAGGAGAAAAAGTTCAAACAAAGCAACCAAACCCAGCAAACAAATGTGGTGCAAAGCACCCCAATTTTCCAAAGATTGGGTCCTAAAACAGAGTCCAAAAGTGATCCCGGTCCCCCTAGGCAGCAAAGGGAGCCCAGGCAAGAGCCAGAGTGGACACAACTAAACAGAACCCGGGAAGAGATACTGAAGGAGATCAAGGGAAAGCCATTCTACTATCCTCCAAAGCCAATGCAGACTCCGCCAGAGAGCAGGCCTTACAACAGGCAGTGCGACTATCATGAAACCCATGGGCACAAGACTGAAAATTGTCTCTCTTTAAAATACTTCATCGAAGATCAAGTCAAGAAAGGCAACTTGAATCAATACATCTCAAGGGAGAAAAATCAGAGAGAGGAAAGACAAAGAAAAGGTAAGAATGTGGTAAATGTGGTCCTGGGAGGCTCACATTCTCCCCCGAGGAGCCCGGGCTCAGGAGATGAGGTATTCTCAATCCAATCCTACCCGGAGATGATGATCTCATTCAGCAGCAAAGATTATGAAGGGGTCAACCCAAATCACAACGAAGCCTTGGTGGTAACACTCGACATCTTTGATAACGAAGTGAGAAGGATGCTGATCGATAATGGATCTTCAGTAAATATACTCTTCAAGCATACTGTGGACAGGATGAAACTTGGGAGCGTACGCTCCAATGAATGCCAAGAGGACCCTCTGTATGGGTTCGGGAACAACTTGGTCCCGATCCAGGGAACTTTATACTTGCCAGTCGTATTCGGATCAGGCTCAAACCAAGTTACCCATGTGATAAAGTTCTACGTGATCAATACTCCTTCATCCTACAACGGCATAATCGGGCGCTCGGCATTGACCAGGATCCAAGCAATCACCTCCATATCACATTTGAAAATCAAATTCCCAACTCCGACCGGGGTAGGAGAAATCAAGGGAGACTATGAAGTAGCTGAAAGATGTTACAGCCAGGCTCTGGTAATGGCTGAAACCCACCAAGACAACAAGAGAAAGGCCGTGGTACTCCGGAAACAACAAAGTATTAAGAAACATCGCCCCCACTCAAGGGACGATGCGAGGAAAGAAGTTCAGGTAATAGAGTCCCTCTCAAATCCGAAAGCAACCAAACCAAGCTCAAAAGAGCAAAAAACCAACCAAGTCACAGAAGGGATTGAATTGAACCTAGGCCTTGGCCAGATCAACCCTACTGTGCAAGCAACCAACCCTGAAACAATTGAAAAAGGGAAAAGCAACCAAAATGAGATGGGAGCCCAGGCTCAAATTTATATGAAGAAGAATACAGAGGCTCGGATCCAAAAGATGGTTTCAGAAACGGCTCAATCCAAGATAGAGGCCGCTGTTGAAACAGAAGCAATCCTGATCAATAGAAGCGATCCTTCAAAAAAGATAAAGATAGGGTCCGGACTCGAAGCTAACTTCAGAAAAGAACTGGTGTCACTACTGCAAGGGTACTCTGATATATTCGCCTGGACCCCGAAAGAAATGCCCGGTTTGGATGAATCCATAGCAATGCATAGCTTGGACGTCAATCCAGAGAGGAGACCAGTCAAGCAAAAGAGAAGAAATTTTGCCCCGGAAAGGCAGAAAGCGATTGATGAGGAAATTGAGAAATTACTAAAAGCTGGAATAATATGCGAAGTTAAATATCCAGAATGGCTGGCAAATGTGGTGATGGTGAAAAAACCAAACGGAAAGTGGAGAATGTGTATCGATTACACAGATTTGAACAGTGCATGCCCCAAAGATCCCTACCCCTTGCCAAATATTGATCAACTGATCGATGCAACCTCTGGGCATGTCATGCTAAGCTTCATGGACGCCTACTCGGGTTACAACCAGATCAGGATGAATCCCAGAGACATTTTAAAGACAGCATTCATAACCCACAGGGCGGTCTATGCCTATGTGATGCTGCCATTTGGATTGACTAATGCGGGAACAACATATCAAAGGGCAATGAATAAAATCTTCAAGGACCAGATTGGAAGAAACCTGGAATCCTATGTAGACGATATGATCGCAAAATCCACAAGCATAGCCGGCCACATTGGAGACCTGAGAGAGTGCTTCGACAACTTGAGGAAATACTCACTCAGGCTCAATCCAGAAAAATGCACATTTGGTGTAGGGGCAGGAAAATTTCTGGGATTCATGATAAGCAACCGAGGAATTGAGGCCAACCCAGAAAAAATAAAGGCAATACAAGAGATGAAGGCCCCAAGAACACAAAAAGATGTGCAGAAGCTAGCAGGATCACTGGCCGCACTCAGAAGATTCATCTCCAAGCTAGCTGAGAGATGCCTACCCTTCTTCGACCTGTTAAAAGGAGCAACCAATAAGAGAGAAGTTAATTGGAGCCCAGAATGCCAAAGAGCATTTGAAGAAGTAAAAAGGTACCTTTCTCAACCCCCTGTATTAACAAAAGCTCAACCCGGGGAGCCCCTATCCCTTTATCTTTCAGCAGGGGCCCTGGCAGTTGGGGCAGCGTTGATCAGGGAAGAGCATGGCAAACAGCAACCAGTTTATTACGTAAGCCAAGTGCTAAAAGATGCAGAGACCCGTTACCCGAGCCTAGAAAAGTTTGCCTACGCATTAGTCACAGCATCCAGGAAACTCAGACACTACTTTCAGGGAAGGGAAATACGGGTGGTAACAAATCAACCATTAAGGAAGATAATACACAAGCCAGATATCTCAGGGAGGTTGGTAAATTGGGCAGTTGAGCTGAGTCAGTTCAACCTCACTTTCATTCCTAGAACAGCAATCAAAGCCCAGGCTCTAGCTGATTTCATCATAGAATGCAATTTCCCGGAAGAAGAGCCCGTGCCCATGTGCATTGAGACTGAGACAAACACAGATCAAGAAACAGAAGCCTGGGCTCTCAACGTTGATGGTTCTTCAACAAATGAAAGATCAGGAGCCGGGCTCATCCTAAAGAGCCCGGAAGGGTTCACAATCCAAACAGCAATATCCTTTGCATTCTCAGCAACAAACAACCAGGCAGAGTACGAGGCTTTGACTGCGGGATTGAAGTTAGCAAGAACACTCAGGATCCAGAATCTCAAAGTCTACAGCGATTCCCAGATCGTCGTAAAGCAAACAAACGGGGAGTACATAGCCAAGGATCCAGTTCTAGCCAAATACCAGGCTCTGGTCCAAAACTACCTGGCCTCCATACCAAAAGTCCAAGTCATCCAAATCAGCAGAGAGGAGAATTCAGAAGCTGACTCATTATCTAAACTTGTTCAAAATTCATCCGACCTGGATTGCTCCGTCTACTTCGAAGAATTACAGAAGCCAAGCACAGAATCCGAGGAAGTTATGGAAATAGGAAACAGTCCGAATTGGATGACCCCATTCATTAACTACTTGGAGAAGGGAGAGCTCCCCGAACATAAAGGAAATGCTCAAAGGTTAAAGGCAAAAGCTTCAAAATTCTTCATGAAAGAGGGAATACTCTATCGCCGGACCTTTTCCTCCCCAATTCTCAAATGCATAGGCCCAGGAGAGGCACAATACTGCCTCATGGAAGTTCACGAAGGAATATGCGGGGACCACATGTCCGCAAAAGCACTAGCTCATAAAATCATAAGGCAAGGGTACTACTGGCCTACCATCCACCAGGACTCGATAAACTTTGTGAAAAAATGCAAGGAATGCCAACTCTTCAGCAATGTGACGCGGATGAGCCCAGTCTTACCCTCCTCAGTCTTGTCACCAATCCCATTCGCTGTATGGGGAATTGATATCATGGGACCCTTTCCCAGAGCCAAAGGAGACCTCAGGTACTTACTAGTCTCAATCGACTATATGACGAAGTGGGTAGAGGCAAAGGCAATGAGAACAATAAATCAACAAGACTGCATCAAATTCATGAACAACATATTTATGAGGTTTGGGATCCCAAGAGTACTTGTCTCAGACAACGGTCCGCAGTTCGTCGGTTCAGAATTTGAATCCTACCTTCAAGAGCGGGGTATCCGGCATAAAAAGTCATCTGTAGCCTACCCTCAAGGGAATGGCCAAGTCGAGGTAACTAATCGAATACTTCTCAGGGGGATAGAGAAGAGACTCAGAGAGAGCAAAACCAAATGGCCAGAAGAATTGCCTAATGTACTTTGGGCATACAGAACAAGCCCCAGAACTAGTACAGGAGAAACCCCCTTCAAGCTGGCTTATGGAACTGAAGCAATGCTACCAATTGAAATAGGATCCCCCTCCCATCGAGCAATCAACTTTGATGAGATAGCAAATGAGGAGGGGCTCAGAACGAATATCGAGCTAATCGACGAAGTCCGAGACCAGGCAGTTGCAAGAATGGAAAAATATAAGCAGAAAACAAGAGAGTACTTCAGCAAGAAGTCCCGGGTCAAAAACTTTCAAGTGGGAGATCTGGTCCTACGAGACACAGAAGCCTCAGATCCCACTAATACCGGAAAGCTAATGCCAAAGTGGGAAGGCCCGTACAAAGTCAAGGAAGTTTTAAGGCCAGGAACATATCAATCTGGATTGATATCCATTGCACCAGATCCGGATTGGGGGGAAACCAGGATCAGAAATTTTTCTGAAGCAACTACTCCACCTTAATCCGGATTGGTATCCATTACACCAGATCCGGATTAGGGGGCAACCAGGATCAGAAATTTTTCTGAAGCAACTATTCTACCTTAATCCATATTTGGTATCCATTACACCAGATCCGGATTGGGGGGCAACCAGGATCATAAATTTTTCTGAAGCAGCTATTCTACCTTAACCCGGATTGGTATCCATTGCACCAGATCCGGATTGGGGGGCAACCAGGATCAGAAATTTTTCTGAAGCAACTACTCCACCTTAATCCGGATTGGTATCCATTATACCAGATCCGGATTGGGAGGCAACCAAGAGCATAAATTTTTCTGAAACACATATTCTACCTTAATCCGGATTGGCATCCATTACACCAGATCCGGATTGGGGGGCAACCAGAAGCACAAGTTTTTCTTTACAAAGCCAATATGCAACCCTACTCTACTCCCTCATCCAGAAAATCTGCATAAGGGAGTGGGGGGCAAATGATAGGGTATAAGAGACCTGGATAGGCGTCAACCTGGACTAAAGGGAGGCAGGCTCAACCGACCTGCTAAGACCCCCCTCTCCCAGGCCATTCAAACATAGGAGCCCAGGCCCGGGTCTATCCTACTTCCCGGATCTGGATCCGCGGGTCTATCCTACCTCCCGAATCCGGATCCGCCTACATACCCGGATCCGGATCGGGGCCAAAACCACAGTGAGGGAGGTCCCAGCAAGCACATGCACATCCCACAACCCGCAAAGCAAAGGTACGTGGGCACGTGACTATGACAGCTATCAACAACCAGCACACCAGACAAGCACGGCGTGTGTCAGGGGCCGTTAGGACACTCTGGAGGTGGTCCTCCCCTGGACACATGTGAGCAATCCACTCAAGCCAGGCGTCCTCTGGTCCCAAGATCCAACGGCCCAGATTTAGAGGTAACTACCCCTAAACCCTACCTTGGGGCTATATATACCCCCAAGGATGGAGGGTTTAGGGGTTGGAAAATATTTTTTACTCTTACACATTCACACTATTCCATACACTCAAAAACATACAGCAGCCACCACATGTATACAACCACACACAAACACACAGCAGCCTCAAGGATGACATAAATATATATATACCTTCATCTTCTCCAAAGCCTGTTCTTATTCTTACACCGGAGGCGCCGTGGGAGCCAAACCCCCCTTCCGGTGTTGTTTTGCAGGCGCCCCACCTACAGCTACACCTCTCTCGCGCACGGAAGGTCCAGGAACGCCGACGGACGGAGCCGCCCGCTCTCCGGAGTTATCAGGTCAGTACGAATCATGTTAATCAATTGCTCATTATGTTCACGAGATCGATTAATTCTCCCCTCGAGTTTCTCCGATAACGCCTCTATCTCCTCCCCTTGCCTTCGACTCGCCGCTTCCTCCCCTTTCAACAACAACTCCGTTAGTGATTGCTTCATCGCTGCTTCAACTGCTTTTGCTACCATCTCTGCCATTTTCTCCTCAACCGCGGCTGCCTTCTCTTCAATTAGATCTAGTCGCTGTGCTGTAGTCGGTGGTCCCATCGGAGCGAAGGGCTCTGATACCACTTGAGATAGAATACTAGCACTCAATAAAATCAAATAGCAGATTTAATTTTATAAAAAAAAACACAGCAAGGTGTGCACTCCAATGTGCCAAACTCTCGGTCTTACAAGGATTTATAACAAACTACGATGAACAAGGATAGTAAACAGATAACATGAGCGTTCGAGAGGCTCAGACTCTCCCAATAACTAAATAAAGCCAAACATTCGATAACCCAAAATTGCCAGCCTCCTGTCCCTTTTGTTCCTCTTCTTCTGTTCTGTTTTTACTCTTTTACCCTTGCTCACTGCTTTGACCCATTTGTCCTTCTCTGTTAGTTGTTCTTCCTCTTTTGCCCCTGCTGTTACGTCTTGTATACACGTGGACAATTGGGTGTGTTACAACATCCTGTTAATTAGAGCCTGTTTGACTAGGTTTAAAAAAATTATGTATTACTTAAAGTTGCTTAATGTGGAAAAAAGTCAAATTTTACTGTTTGGGTGATTTTATTATTTTGTGTAATTTATTTGTTACTAAAATTATAAAAATGAAATTAATTTATAAGAGTTGTACGTGTATATTATAATATTAACTTTTGTCAAATAAAATTACAAAAAGATACGGAGTAATAAATTAGTTGAAAAAAGTACCTCTTATCAACTTTTGGCTTTAGGGCCGTTTTTTAAACTTTTAGTCACTTTTTGACTTGCTACACAAAATCACTTTAAGCCGGAGCTTTTAGCCTCCCCCCCAAAGCCAAATATCCTCAGTTTGTACAACTGAGGATAAAAAGATATCAAAATCTAGGCATGCCAGGAAGTCTAGTCTTTCTGGATTGTTATGTCATTCCCATTCAGTCTTTAGACATTAGTTAGTGAAGCTCTATGAAGGCCCCATACAGGATCGGGCTAAATTGAAAATGGGGGAACGACTAGATGTGCAAATAGAAAGTAAAAAAGAATTGGCTGCTTCAAGGTTCATTTTGATGTTTTTTAGTACTTTGTAACTGGTGTTTTGATGAATAACTTGATTTCAAAGTAAGACGTAAATGTTATGTCAATATGTATATATTGTGTCGTAGTCACATTCTATCAAGTTCAAATGATTCTGTCACTTGATGGTATTTTATTAGATTTGTATAAGGTAAAAACAAAAAGACGAAATATGGAGGATTCGTGGCAAAGGCTCATCCCCCATTCCTTCCCTTTATGACAAGTTTATGGTTTTGAATGCTGACACTATCTTCCCATATACTTGAAAAGAAACTATGTAAGTTACAAGGAAACGAAAATGATATATGTAACCCTAGATCACACATTTTGTAGAAACTAAATCTTCAATATATTTTAAGTTTTCTCTAATCAGAAATATCTTAGACTACTGTAGTATAGTGTAGTTTGAAGACAGTTGAGCCAGCTTTTCATGTGAAGCACGCTACTTATAATGGGAAAAATTATAAATCACACAAGTTGTAGTATATAAAATCTAAATGATATCATTTAGCAAATGTCTGTTCAGTCTGTTAAACAATATATAGTCCATTTAAAGGCTTCCTCTTCGAGTCCCTCTACACCCATTTGTTTAATTTTATTGTTTGTACGTCTGTTTGGTTCAAAAGATTAATTGGGAGGCCTTAATTGGAACCTGTAGTATAATTTATACATTCACTGTTTCACCTCCAAAAGAGGTATCTGATGAACGCCTACAACATTGTTGAGCAAGATAACCAGTTGTTATTTTTATTAAATTCTACTTATGGTGCGAAGAGAGCACTTCCATGCTTAAAAAAAATGGTGGGTTTACTGTCTAAAAGAGCATTGGTGAAGCTACAGGAACATCTCATATTTTTAAAATTTAAAATGAATTGAAAAAGGTTTCTTGTACATCTATTTATTTTTATGATCCAACAATTTTACCTTTTAGAAGTACGTAATGAATACATTATTCATCTATCTTCCTGCTTCAGTGATAAATATGTTAAATGTGAAGGTGAGAAGTGAATTGGAGTCATCCAGAGAAGAATACAAGGTCCTTATGGACAGGTTGTTAGCTTCTGAAAAGAATGCTGAATCGGAGAAGTCCTGGAGGTATTTTATAGTTCTAATTATGTTTGTGTGCAATTTTTTATAATTTCTAATCAATGGCTATTGATGTAAAATTCATATCTTAATGCCAAAATGAACTGAAAAAAATTCACTGTGACATGTAATCAGTGCCAGGCAATCTGCCGTTATCTTTGTATATATTATTTTCCCACCATTGAACTTTCCGATATTTCCTGGGGAAAAACCTCTCCCATCTATTATGTTGTTAGAACCAAAATGTTTTGAGTTATAGAGTGTGGAGTTGCTGCCGCTCCATTCAAAAAAGTTAGAGAAGCGGCATGTATTTGGTAGCTATGTTACTCTGATTCTTCTGTTTAGGTGGTTGTACCTGTGTCGGACAGTTGGACACGAACTTATTTCGTGTCAGCTCCATTAACTAAAATGTGGACACTTTGATCAATTTAAAGATCAATATGATTATAGTTACAATTCAAAATAAATATGTGAAAAGAAAGAATGAGATAAATTTAGGGAAGATGCATAATTTGCAAAGTCCTTTTGGAAATCAAGTTTAATCTCAGTTCTATTGTTACTTTTTACTAAGATATCTAACTTACCATACTTGTTTATTAATATAATATGTTTTGATATGTATCCATGTCCAAAAATAGGACAGTGTCCCCAATCTTTGGACTTTTCAATTCTGACACTAGGATATGTGTTGTGTTCTACACTCTGTACCCAAATCAGAGTAACATAATAGTCTGGTGGTTGGTTAATAAAATAACCCTGCCATACTTTCTGGGTATATTCACGGGTATTTTGCCTGAATGGTTAGATAAATAACTTCAATGGTTAGATAAATAACTACAAGATCTTAGTTGATTTCAGTATATTTATGACAAGCGCTAAAGCTATTTTTAAGCCCAAAGTCAAGCTAAGCTCTGAGTTTGAATTCTTTCCATAAAAGTCAATAAACAAATATTAGAACACAACACCAGCAAGGAGGATTTTAGAGTATTCTAGAAGAAGATAATTGGAGAACTACCGCAATCTAAAGGCATTGATTTTTATGTTTCTTTTATTATTTTAAAAACAGAAGTCTTTTATTGACTACACACTAGTAAACTTGTTTGTTTGTTTGTCTTGGCCAAAATTATTTTCTTCCCCACTGTACTAATATATATGATATTTAATTATTGAATATGCGTCTGTTGAAATTTTGTATATAATTATTTAGTGAACTTCTCTTGGACGAAGCGAGCTCTTTGCTCTGAGCTTGAGCTCTATGAGGCCTCCTGTGCTCTTCGCTTTAATAAATTAGATTTTCACTAGTGGGCAATATCCCGAGGTCATGTACACACTGTATCTTCGTGTTCCGTTCTTTAGTATTTTGAAGATTTTTATCTCCCTCTGCCCTAAAACCTTTCAAATATATTATATGTCCGCAATCAAAGGTAATCTTTATTCTTTAGTGTACCACCTAATAACACATCTTAGAAGACTATTACGTTCGTAACCCATAACCATAATCAATTCCTTTGATTGTATTAATAAGCATAAGAATAAGACAAATCGAACTATAAGATGCATAAGACTTGATGAAGATTGGCCTAAGTTCTGCTAGCCAGTTATAAATACCTTAATCTGTATATTAAGATGTATGATACCAGGCTGATGCTAAATTTGATGGATCTCATTGAATGCCACATCTTGATTGTAATATTAGCTTCAAATATAACTTAATGAAGTAAGGTCAAGTACATAAATTCATTTATAATAATCTGTTTTTTTTGCTACAGCATGGAGAAGTGTCAAGAGAACGAGAGACTAAGAGATGACTTGAAAGTGGCTATTGATTTTAAAAAATCCCAAGAGGCAAATTTCTCCCAGCTATCAAAGTTGAAATCAGATATTGACGAGTTGAAGAAGAAGCTTACTTGCCTGGAAACTGAAAAGCATACAGTAAGTGCCAGTGTTCGGCACAGGTTTATCTGTAATTTTATGTTACTGTCTTAAATTGGTTTATGTGCTATTTTCTCATCTTTCTAATAAAGAATGGGTGGTGATAATACAACAATGTACATTACTACCGGTAACAATTTTTCAGTGGAGGATGCAACATCATTGCATTCTGCATTGTGAAAGTTCTATTAGTTTAATTGCAATACTTACATAATTTGAACCTTTTCTAGTTTTCTCAAAAAAAAAATTATGCATTTCTTCTGGATTTGTTTTTTCTGTTATTTTCTAGTTGACTGGCATGGGCTTCTATAACAGTGATTGATTTACACGTTATGTTAGCTTGATGTCAAATATGCTCTTACTTCTATGGTCCTTGGTAATCATAAATTCATTGCTAAGGCTTTAATTTTTCTTTAAATTGGGTATGTAAAGTTAATTCATCCTCATCTAGCACTTTTTTCATGCTTTAACAGGATCAAATCAGTAACAGAACAGAGAAGGCGAAACTTAGAATGAGGCTTCGAGGGACACAACATAAGTTGGAGGCTGCTCTTTTTAGACACAGCGAGGCTGTGGAGGAGTTGGATCTCATGAATAGGAACTATGAAGCAGCTTCTCAGAAGTTGAAGGACAAGTTGTCTTTATATTGCACTGAGGTCCTCGCTCTCAAGAAGCAGCTTGCTGCAAAGGGACACTGAGTGGTAGGAGATGCAAACCACTCGAGGGTGATGTAAATTGTAATGGTAATTGTCCAACATGTGGTGGAAGTATTATACTAGGTTAAGGATTTACATATCCATTGCCATAAAAGATACATGTGGCAAATTTGTATTTAATGTTTATTCTTATTTTGCAAAATAACTTAATCTTTCGAGACGACCACAATGCAGTGTTTGGTTTTGAGACAACTCTGAGACGAATATTGAGAGTTGAGACCATATTTGCGGTAAATAAAAAGGAACATAGTTGTTCACATGAAATTTGACGTGATTAAAAATGTAAATGAAACTAGTGTTGCTGAGTAATAAAGCTGTGTTTAAGTGTGCAGTCTTGAGCATTCATAAGACATTAGTTGGCTTAAATGAGGGAAATGCTATGTTCAAGGACTTGCAATCACCATGCTTATAATGCTACCCTAATTTCTTTGCAGAAATGTTATATGGAATTTTGGCAATAGAACTGTACTTTCTTGCATAGCTGAAGAGTTGATGTGTTGAATTGAACAAAGATTATCTAGAAACTCGTCATAAAACCACACGATTAAAGGCTTGTTTGGGGTTTTTAAAAAAGGTAAATTATAACTTAAAGTTAAAAATTATCTTATAAGTTATATTAACCTCGTAATTTATAAGTTATTTAGTTGTTTGGATAATTTTAAGTATAAGTTATTTATAGGTTGATAAGACATTTGGTAAATTATAACTTATAAATTATATTTTTTAGAAACAAAAATTAAAATGAAAAAGATAACTAAACATCATATTAAAGTTTTAAATAAACAAATTTCATATCTTGAAAATTTCATCAAATTAAAATTGAAAAGTTTTTTTTTTAAATATTCCTCCAAAAATATTTTTTGCAAAAATACTATGTTTTTTTAAAAAAATTGATATAACTAGGTGCGTATCCAATTAATTTTGGTTATAACATATTTTTTGCAAGTATTTTCAGAATATATTAAAATTACAAAAAAATTAAAAAAGTAAGTATTTTTGATATTTTATTTAAAAATATTTCAAATAACTCAAAAAATTTAATTAGTACAATTTAAAAAATAAATAAATTAAAAATTAAAAATGAAATGAGAACGTGAAAAATAAAAAATACTTTAATATTCTACTTTATGCCATAATTAAGTCACAAATATAAGCCTTATAAATTTTAGCCAAACAGTACAATAGACTCTGATTCATCATTCAAGGCCAATGAAGGCCACATATGATGAAACAAACAGGCACAAAGTAACTTGCAGCAATCTGAACAGTGAATCGGATAAATGTGGAAAAAAATCATAACTCATAACACTTTGGAACTATGCCTTCTCATCCCGGCAAATTGTGTCGACACAACCGTAGTGCCTCACAGAAATTGTAATTTACTAATTTCCGTTCGTTTATTACTTACCAAATTTTTTGATTTGGACTTTCTGGACGGTCCCTTGCTTACCTAATACCTACCCACTGTTGGGCTGCCATCAATATTGAAACTAGAACAAAGTAACTCGCACCCGCCAGCAGCATCCCTGGTTCCACACTTGCAATTTACATAAAAATGGAACACGACTTGTTGTGAGGTCTACTTGTTCCTCTTATGTCTTTTTACTTGCTCTTCGGTTGGCCTGGTATTTGGGAATTTGGAATAGCTAAAGTTGCAGATGTTTTTGTTGCGCATATTTAAAAAGGGTGTTTGCCCTAAATTGTTAATGTGGCGTAAAAAATATTTCAAATTGTCACTTTTAAAAATTACCCAAAATGCTACATCATGTTGGGTATCTTTTTTTAAAAAAAATTAAGCCACACACTACATCATCTAGTGGTGTGTGCTTTGAGTTTTTTTTTAGTTTTAATCTGCAAAAGGAGTGTTTTGATACTAAAATACCACATCATGTAGCGTTTTGACCTCAAAACACTATTTCATCTAGCTAAGGATGACGGGCCGGGTTCGGATCGGCTATTATAAAATCCAAATCCAAATATTTTCGGGTTATCCAAATCCAAATCCGTCGGATTTCTGATTGGATCGGGTATTTTTTGGATATCCAAAATTACGAATAATATAGTTAAATTTATTATTATTTATACATACAAACACTAATAATCACATTTATATTATAGCTAAAATTAAAATACATTGACTAATAAGTAGTTAAACACATTATATTATATGGGTTGACACAGTGAGTAATATCTAACATATGTTGATAACATAATATTTAGTATTTCATCACAAATTATTTTTTTTATAAATATATACAAAGTATATCTTACATAATAAAAGATGATTTTAAAACAAAAATTTATAATTCACTAAATAAGTGTTGACAATCTTGATAATAATCTACTATTACTCAAATAATACAAGAAAAATGTGTAAATTATATGTATTACATTTAAAATATTACATATAATCTATAATAATTTTGTCGGGTTTTAATCGGGTTTGGATTGAATTTCGGATTTCGGATCGGGTATCGGTTCGGTGTAGTTGAAATCCAAATTCAAATCCACAATTTCGGGTTCGGTATATCCAAAATTTCGGGTTTCGGATCGGATATCCGTCGGATCGGATTAATTTGTCATCCCTACATCTAACGTTTTCACATAATATTTTTTAAAAATAAATATTTTTAAATCCAAATAAAAAATTGTTAAAACCTAAAATAATAAAATATTATTTAAAATTATTTCTAAAACCAAAAAGGAATTAGTGAACCCTAAAATGTTAAAAAATATTAAATTAAGTTTCATCCTTAAAATTTAAAATTGTTTAATTTAAAATTTACATTTTGGTTCCTAGAGTTTAGGGCCCTAGACCCATTAAATTAGGGTTTAAACCCTAAATTCTAAATCAATGTAATTTTTATTATTTTTTTAATATATTTTTAAATGCAAAAGGGGATTACTGAATCCTAAAATGTTAAAAATTATTAAATTATATTCGTCTTTTATTTAACTTTTTAATTAATAACCTTTCTTAATAAGGGAAATCTCTTTTTAAATGTTAGTATTTATTTTGGTTTCACCAATTTCTGGAACCATCAACTTTTGGTTTCACTTATACATTCGTATATATCTTATAATTCTACTTTTGTATGTATTTTAATTCTACTAAACTTTTGATCACCCAAATTTATTTATGTTATACTTTTACATGTATTATGATTCTATTACATTTGGTTTTATTTTTTGTTATCTTATACTTCGCTTATTTATATTAAATTAAATTTTATTTTTATTTCCTTATACTTCTACATATTAAGTTCAGTTTTATTTTTTGTTAGGTCACACACACACACTGTAGAGGGGGTGAATACAGTGTATAGTACACTCAAATCGAACTTTAAGAACTTAAGTAACAGAAAACAAACTTTATTGAAACAATAAACTCTGTTACAGTATGGAACTGTTACCTCTCAGTGATGAACAAATATCACGAGAGCTGCTAGGGTTACAATGAATAATCTTCTCTAATAATGATAACACTTATAGTGTAAACCCTATGTCTGTGTTTATATACTACACAGTTACAAGATAATCGCTAATTGATATGGAATATAATTCTGCTTCCTAAAATATATCAATCAGATATCTTTTCTTCCAAGTATTCCATTCTTCACGGAATTCCTTCTTCATGCATATCTCTTCTTATGTTTATCTCAATCTTCTTTCCTTTAATCAGCTACTGTCCTTATCTGATTATCCTTCAACACTTAAGTTCTGATATCTATCTTCTGATGATTATCTCTTGATAACATACGTACTGATATCTTTAAGTTCTGACTTCCAGTATAAGTACTGATCAACAGTTAAGTACTGATTTATCCTGTTCAGTAAGATCTGAAAGCTAAACATAAAACATATTAGCCATGCCATTATCAAATATATCTAACAATCTCCCCCAACTTGTAAATTAACATAATATACAAGTTTAACATATATTTGATGATGTCAAAAACATTAAGTACAAATGCATGAGAATTAGACTAGATAACTACAACTTACAGTCCTTAAAGTTTTTTACCAATTTCAACTTCTGATAACAACTTCAGTCTGTATAAATATCAGAATTTAAGCAGTTGTAGATCTTCGACTTGGCTTCTTCATTTTCTGATCTCTCTGATGTCAGGAGTTGTTCTGAGATAGTTCTTCAACAAACATTTCTCAGCATATCTTAGTTCATCAATCATTCTCCTTTTAACATCTTTAAGCTCTGCAGTATCTTCACCAGTTTGAAAGATTGCAGCTCTGAGATCATTGATCTTTGCTTTTCTCAACTCCTGATCTAGTCTTATAACATAAGCTTTGTCAGACTCTAGATTGAATTCAAGTCCCTTAATACCAAGATACGTTCTGATCTGTGCAGTATTAGGCTTCATATCAACAATATCACCATTGTGATCTCTGTACTTTGGAACATATATGCTGTCAGACTTAACAGAATAAAGCCTTTTCTGTCTCTGAATCTGTTCTTTTAAGTAGTTTGCAGCAGTCCCTGTTATTCTGTCATCCACTTGAAGTAAGAAAAGTACATGCTCCAATTCTTCAAAATACTTCAATGGAATGGCATTTTATCTTATATGATAAACCCTACCATCTGTCATGAAATACAACATGATATATTCTTTCAAGTAGGTATGGTAAACCATCTGTACAGATTCCAGTCGATTCAATCTCTCAGGAGTTGCTCCAATACCTGGTTCACTCAAGGAAGTTGGATCATTGGCAGTGTTGTGTACTCTTCTTTCATCAGCACTTCCCAATCCAGTTTTATCTCTAGCTTCCTTTCCAGTAACTACTCTTGCTTCAAAACCACTTGCAGTAGTCTTCAAAGATTGAGTCTGTTTTGCTTTAGTGAATCCTGGTAGGAGTGTCTTTGATCTATTTTCTGATATCAAGTTAACTTGAGCTCTGTCAGAGGTTACTTGCTTCTTCTGAATATCAGAACTTACAATTTCTTGACTCTGAACAACTTGAGCCATGTCAGAGGTTGTTTTAAGAACTTTTCTTGAAGTCAGAGCAAGATCATCTTTTTTATCAACAATTTCTTCTTCCTCAGGAGGTACATAAACCTTGATAGGTTCACCAACCTTTTCTTTACCCTTGGATCTTGGATCTATCTGTGGTTGTGATCTAGCCAATGTTGCTTCAGTATGTGTCCTTTCTTTGATCACAATGCCTTTAAGTTTTGGAAGAGACTTTTTACCAGAAGCTTCAGATTTAGATGTGACTTTCTCTGATTTAAGTCTGGCTTCTTCTTTCTTTAAACTTTCCAAGTCCATTCCTGGATTTTCTTGAAGAAATAACTGTCTTGACATTTCTTCATCAAGATCTAGAAGTTCATCAGAACTTATCCTTTTACCAGCAGCAGAACTTATTCTTTTCCCAGTATCAGAACTTGTCCTATGACTAGCTTGTCTTGATGTAAACCTTCTACCTTGACTATGACCGCTACCCATTCCAGAGTATCCTTGATCATCATTTCCATCATCCTTTCCTTGCAGTGTCTTGTTAGTTTTGCATTTGGACTTAATTACCTTCTCCCCCTTTTTGGCATCAGCAGGTAGTAAAAGAGAGATAAGTAATTCCACTGAGGATTGAATTTCAGTAAGTTGAGATTGCTGAGAAGCTTGATTTGTCAGAATGGCATCAATCTGAGCTTGTTGTTTCTCTTGAGTTTTCTCAGTATAAGCAATCCTGTCAATGGTAGGTTGAAAGAACTTTTTCTTATCAATTTTCCAAACTTGTTCTTGTTTGATAAAGTTCTCCTGAATCTTGTGTAGCTCTGCATGAGTAGTTGAATGAAGACCTTGTAGATGTTTAGTACTCAATGCAGTGACTCTAAGCTGGGTTTTAAAATCATCAGAATTTAACATTTCATCAGCTTTAGTCAAGTGCTCAGCAAGATGTAATGCATTTGGAACACATGAAACTGAGTTCCATTCCTTAGTCCACTCCTGACCTGCAGGAGTTTCACTCCAAGGTACTGGTGCATCCCTGATAACAAATTCTCTACCAGTTCAGACTTAGGAAGAGTCTGTTGAGGAGTATGTCCTGAAGGACCTGCTTCATCAGCATCTACAGTTGGAGCAGCCTCACCAGTATCTTCAGCATTTGCAGCATCAGAACTTAAAGAATCAGTATCTTCTGATAAGACAACAGTGCGAGTAGCAATGGAGGCTTCAGCATCCTCTAATTGCTGATATGATACTAAGTTCTGATCAACAGCCATATCCTGATGCTCACCTAAAGTCTGATCATCAGCATCTTGATGCAGAGAAGGTGTTGTTGATAACTCTAGAGTTTGAACAACATCAATAACAGGTGTTGTGAAAGGATTATTTGATGTTGGAGCTTCTAAAAGAAATACTTCAGACACAACCAAGTGTTGAATCTCAATATCAGCACTTGTGCCTGGATCAACAAGAGACACAGATGGTGAGGTAACCTTGTCAGATACAGCTTCCTGAGATGGAGTTAATGGAGAAGAAGTGACTGGAGCAAATTCCTTGTCTTGTGAGATCAGAGATTCTTGATCCCCTTCCTTAGCTGCTTCCTCTTCATCATCTGAAACTGGCCTTTGTGCCCTCTGTTTCTTGTACTTCCTTGTTGATGTGGATTACTTGGGAGTTTCAGGAACTATCATTCGTCTAAGCCTCTTGAGAAGTCTAGAACCCCCAATTGCAGAATCCTTCTGAGAAACTTCTTTCTCAGCTTCAGTAACAACAGGTTCTCTAGCAGGAACCGGTTCCTCAGAATCAGAGTCATCTCTCAAGGCAATCCTCCTTCTCTTTTGAGGTGTTTGAGGAACATTCTTTGTCCTCTTTGGCTTGGAAGATGAAGGCTTCACAGTAGGTGCTGAAGATGAAGGTTGAGCAGTCTGTGAAGTGGAGAGATAGGATTTGAGATATTTTCTGAGGGTAGGTTGAGTAGAATGAGAGGTAGGTACTGAGGTGGATGGATTTTGGGTGTTTGGAGTTGGTTGGATATCAGAGTAAACAGATCTATAAGTATCAGGATCAGCACTTACCAGGATCTGTTTTACAGACTTAGGAATCTGTAAGGGTCTAAGCACTTTTTTCTTAGTATCAGCATTTACCAGGTCATTAAAGTATCATTTTGCAACCTTAAAAGGTGGGGTTTGGGTGTTGACTAACTGAGGTTCATCAGTACAATAAGTGTAAATAAGTTGACAGAATCTAGCAAAATAAACAACATCTCGATCCTCCATCATCCTATCCCCAATAAAACCAATTAAAGCAGTTGCAAAATCAAAATGAGTTTGATTGATAATTGCATACCCGATGTGCTGACTCATAATGGGAATAGCATCAAAATTCGAACATTTGTTTCCAAAAGCTTTGGTGATGCAATCAAAGAAGAAACTCCATTCTTTTATGATATTAGCCCGTTTCAACTGTCCAAGTTTCGTCAGACTCTTTTCATATCCCAATTCAGCCATTAACTCCCGAAGGGCTGAGTCCTCTGGAATTGAGAAGGTACAATCTTCTGGAAGATGTAAAGCCCTGCGTACTGTACCAGGAGTGACTACAAAGGATGAATCACCCACTTGGAAGATAATACTGGGAGTTCCACATTGACCACCATCATCAAAAAGTCCAGTCCTCCAAAACCTCAGAACTTGTTGGCTTGAAAAGAATTCAGGCTGTGTTAATGCATACCCAACCTCACTATGTGCAAGAAGATCTTGCACAAAGTGTAATTCAGATGGAGCTTCAGTGTGATCAAGAACTGCAGCATAGTTGTTAGGGACAAACTTAGCTCCATCAATGATTAAATCCTTTGGTGCCATGTGAAAAAAAAATAGGATTCAAGTATGCCTGTTAGGTGTTTGAGATAAGTCTGTATGAAAAACCAACGTGAGAAAGAAGGAGAAAGAGAGTAAAAGTAAGGAGAGAGATAAAATATAAAGAAAATAAAAGATTAAAGAAATCTTCTCTCTGTTGTACTTATACTCTGAACAAAAATGTTACCGTTGGACACCTGTCAGACATGCAGTAATAACGAACAGTTACTGGGCTCGAGAAAACAGGAATCATTACTTACCCAGTTGCCTAGTTTTAAGGAAAAAACCGTTCCATTTATCAAGAGAAACAGTTTTAATTCAAAATGTAAACCGTTAGCACTGATTGAATTATTTTTCACTGCATCATTGATATTCTGAAAATACATCACATGAAAATGACCAAGATAAATTAGATATGTAAGTGCTGAAAATGAATCAGAACTTTATATAAAACAAAAGTTATATGGTCATCAGAATATCAATCAGGATTTATCAACACAAGAAAAAATAACTCAGAGACAAAATCTTGAACTAAAAACAACTTTCATTAATATATCAAGACAATACATTTATGAAATAGAAATTACATCAATACTTATACAAGATTTTCCCTAAGTTTCTAATCCTAACATCAACAGCCTTAGTCCTAGCTAAGAAGCCTGACAAAGCTGATGATGAAGAAAAACAGGAAGAAGACGAGATTAAGTCATCTTCTTCTTCCTACTCTCGACAAACAGAATGGCGAGTCTGATGATTCGCTCTTGTTGGCGGAGAGCTTCCAGCCTTTCCTCCTCCAATCGCTCCAGATGGCGATGGTAGTCCATATAGAAGAACAGGAGGCGTGTCAGTACCTCCTGTGGGACAGAGTCCCATATCTCCTCAGGAATGGCTGTGACATGCCATTCCTGCTGCCATCCGGCACAACTGAGCTCCATATTGAAGGTTTGGTAGTTCAAAAACATGTTGTATCTGACCATTGTGTTTTTGAAAGAAAAAGGAGGATAAGTGTGTGAGAAGAATGTGAGGGAAAGACTGATGTGAAGTGGTTGCTTATATAGACAAGAGAATGCCAGGAGACGCATATAAATTGATTGCTGATAGGTAGAATTAATTCTACCTCGTCTCCCTAGACTTTGAAAAAGAATAACAGTCATTGGAAAGAGGAATCATGGTTTAAACCGCACAAGACACAAGAAACAGTGGACTGTTCAAGTACGAATACCATTAATCCTAATCATAGTGACTATTAATCTTCCACTTCAACATATTCAATTATTAACTGAGACTGTTATTAAATTTTATTCACAGATAAGTCAAGTAAAACATTAGACTGTAATATCAGAACTTAGACTTATATCAGAACTTAACAGTCATCAGAACATAATTTCTTAACTCGAAAAAGGAATGCCCATCTTAGTAAATACTCATACAAGTTTTGAGTTATAGACGTCAGAACTTAATCATTAGAACATGTAACTAGAACTTGTCCTCATAATTAGTGCAATATGACACAATGACTGTTTATCTAAAATAACATAGACCACCACAGAAATTTTCATCATTCAGATGGAGTGAGTAGTGTGTGCATTAAGCTAAATAACAGACAAAGAGTAAAGTCTGATTTACTTCAGTACATCTTAGAAATAAGGCATAACTAAAATTTTGTTAAGGAGCTGTCATTGTCCTGAAACCTACTGATGAATGAGTTTATGCTTGAGTCCACCTCAACTGTTTTGTGCTAATTTTATGCATCTTTTGAAATTCTATTTTACAGTGGCTTCTCAGTGTAAGTGAGTCACGACTGTTTATCAGAATTTATGCTATTATCAGAGTATTTCTCCAGTAATCATAGAGTGTGAAAAGTCACCAAGAAAATATTTTGCTTTTCTAATGCATATTTACTTAATACCAGCAATGCACTTGGGTCGTCCCTTCCACATTTTTACTCTAGATCTTAAAGGAGGTACCTGATTTTATTCTTTGATCTTTTTGCTTTTTCTTTTGATAAGTGAGGTTTATCAGCACTTAGTACATTCAGCAGTTTTACTAGTATCAGAACTTAACAGATGAGTAGCATTATTCTAATTTGTGACTTAGTAATAAGATATACAAAGTAAACTTAACTAAGCTCAATTATCAGAATTTGCTAGTGTCATAAGATTTCCACTGAAATAATTACTTCTTACATGGAATCATTTGTTTATTGAAGACTACTAGGTCAGTATCTAGCACAGTTATCCTCATAGGATTGATTAGGTACTAGAACAGACATATCACTTATCAGAGTTTAGAAACATATATCAGATTACAGTCAGTACTTAAAGACATTTATCAATTAAGCACAGAATATACAATGAGATTAATTCTGTAAATACTGAGCATAAAGTCTGATAACACAGAACAAGTCTAAGCAGATTTAGAGAAAGAACCTGAAACCATTCCAAGTTCATTTACCAATCTTGTAAAAGTAGCTTCACACAGTGGTTTTGTGAAGATATCTGCCAGTTGTTGATCTGTGGGAACAAAATGCAATTCCACTGTACCTTCATCCACATGTTCCCGGATGAAGTGGTACCTGATGCTGATGTGCTTTGTCATAGAGTGTTGAACTGGATTACCTGTCATAGCAATAGCACTTTGATTATCATAGTAAATAGGGATTTTGAAATATGTTAACCCATAATCCAGTAACTGATTCTTCATCCACAGAATCTGTGCACAACAGCTTCTTGCAGCAATATACTCTGCTTCTGCAGTTGATGTGGAAATTGACTTTTGTTTCTGCTGTACCAAGAAACCAATCTGCCTCCAAGAAATTGGCAGCTTCCACTTGTGCTTTTCCTGTCAATTTTGCACCCTGCAAAATCTGCATCTGAGTAACCTATTAGTTTAAAATCCGATTCTCTAGGATACCATAATCCTAGAGCAGCTGGTTCTTTAAGATACTTAAAGATTCTTTTTACAACTGTTAAGTGAGGTTCTCTTGGATCTGCTTGAAATCTTGCACAAAGACAGGTAGCATACATGATATCAGGTCCTACTAGCAGTTAGATAGAGTAGAGAGCCAATCATACCTCTGTAGTCAGTAAGATCTACTGATTTACCGGTATCCTTATCCAGTTTTGTAGCAGTGGCCAGGAGTGGATGCACTTGAACAATCTTGCATTCCAAATTTCTTCAGCAAGTTTCTGGTGTACTTGGTTTGACAAATAAAAGTGCCTTCCTCATTCTGCTTGACTTGAAGGCCCAGAAAATAGCTAAGTTCCCCCATCATACTCATCTGATATCTTGACTGCATTAGTTTGGCAAACTTCTTGCAAAGTTTGTCATTTGTAGATCCAAAAATGATATCATCAACATAAATCTGGACCAGAAGTAAGTCATTTCCATGGTTGAGGTAGAACAGTGTTTTGTCTATTGTCCCTCTGTTGAATCCACTTTCCAGAAGAAACTGAGCTAAAGTCTCATACCATGCTCTAGGAGCTTGCTTAAGTCCATAAAGTGCTTTATCAAGCCTGTAGACATAATCTGGATGTTTGGTATCTACAAAACCTGAAGGTTGTTCAACATATACCTCTTCCTCCAATTCTCCATTGAGAAAAGCACTTTTCACATCCATTTGAAAGACAGTAAACTTTTTGTGAGCAGCATAAGCCAAAAATATCCTTATGGCTTCTAACCTAGCAACTGGTGTAAATGTTTCATCATAATCAATTCCCTCCTGTTGAGAATATCCTTTTGCAACCAGCCTAGCCTTATTCCTTGTAATTATGCCATCACTGTCAGTTTGTTTCTGAATATCCACTTTGTACCAACAACAGATCTATTCTTTGGTCTTGGCACTAGGGTCCAGACTTTGTTTCTTTCAAATTCATTCAACTCTTCCTGCATTGCTTGCACCCAATCAGCATCTTGAAGAGCTTCTTCCACTTTCTTTGGCTCAGTCTGAGAGAGAAAAGAATTGTAAAGATATTCATTTGAAGTACCTGTTCTAGTTCTGACACTTGCATCAGGATTTCCAATTATCAAATTAGGTGTATGTGATTTTGTCCACTTCCTTGCAGATGGAAGGTTTTCTCTAGAACTGGATGCTCCCCCATGATCCATGCTATCTTCATTTTCATTTCTGATGCTCCCCCTGAAACTATGCTCTCTGAGTTGGATTCTTCAGTATTTAGATTTTCAGCACTATCAGAACTTGGCTTATCAGAACTTGACGAATCAGAACTTGAAGAGCCAGATGCATGTTCTGATGTTTCTTGAGATGTGGTAGGATCTTGAGTATGATCCCCCTGCATAGGTGCATCTTCCTTTGACGTAGTCACCACAGTTTCAATAACATCAGAGTTTAAATCCATCAGAGTTTACAGTATCAGGACTTAGACTGTCAGGATTTTCAGTATCAGAATTTGAGTCTTCATTTTCAAATCTCAGCTGATCATGGTCAATGAAATCTCAAGACCAGTAATCTTCTTGTCATCAAAAGAGACATTGATAGATTCCATGACCACTTTTGTTCTCAAATTATAGACTCTGAAGGCTTTTGTGGAAAGTGGATATCCAACAAAGATTCCTTCATCAGCTTTTAGATCAAACTTTGATAGCTGTTTAGGATGAGTCTTGAGAACAAAACACTTGCATCCAAATACATGAAAATATTTCAGATTTGGCTTCTTTTTCTTCACCATCTCATATGGTGTTTTTCCATGCTTGTTAATGAGTGTTGCATTTTGAGTAAAACAAGCAGTCTACACAGCTTCAGCCCAGAAATAGGTTGGAAGCTTTGCTTCTTCAAGCATTGTACGTGCAGCTTCAATGAGAGTTCTATTCTTCCTTTCAACAACTCCATTTGCTGTGGAGTTCCAGGAGCAGAAAATTCCTGCTTTATTCCATGGCTTTTGCAGAACTCTTCCATTATCAAATTCTTGAACTCAGTGCCATTATCACTCCTTAAAATTTTAACAGAATCTTTGACCATTTTATCCAGCTGTTTGACATGATCAATCAAGATAGATGCAGTTTCACTTTTTGTGTGCAAGAAATACACCCATGTGTATCTGGTGAACTCATCCACTATGACCAACGCATACTTCTTCTTTGCAATAGACATGACATTTACTGGACCAAATAGATCAACATGTATTAGATGATAAGGCTCAAGAATTGATGATTCAGTCTTGCTCTTGAATGAAGATTTTCTTTGTTTGGCTTTCTGACATGAATCACAAAGACCATCAGGAGCAAATACTGTGTTTGGCAATCCTCTCACAAGATCTTTCTTGACCAGTTCATTTATATTGTTGAAATTTAAATGAGAGAGTTTCTTATGCCAATTCCAGCTTTCTTCAATTGATGCTCTACTCATTAGACAGATTGCAGAACCATCAGTACTTGTTGAAAGCTTAGCTTCATAAATGTTACCACGCCTGTATCCTTTCAGAACAACTTTGCCTTTAGATTTACTCACAATTTCACAGTGTTCTTCAAAGAAATCAACATTATAACCTCTGTCACAGATTTGGACTTATACTCAGTAGGTTGTGTTTAAGTCCTGAGACCAGAGCTACTTGTTTAATTATGACATTTCCAAGATTGATATTGCCATATCCCAATGTTTTTCCAATGTTGCCATCTCCATAAGAAACACTTGGGCCAGCTTTCTCCACAAAGTCTGATAGCAGGGCCTTATTTCCAGTCATATGTCCTGAACATCCACTGTCCAGAACTAGAATATTTTTCCTGTTGCCCTGCAATCACAAAGACCACTAATTATTAGTTTTAAGGACCCAGACTTGCTTGGATCCTTTGGCCTTATTAAGTTTGTTAACATTTGCAGCGGATTTAGCATCAGAGTTTATGTTAACATTTTTCTTATCAGAACTTACACTATCAGACTTTGAATCAGAATTTACACTAGAAGGAACAATAGAAACTTTCTTCAAAGAAGGTTTTATTTGATAATAATCATAGTACAAACTATGATATTCCTTACAAGTATAAATGGAATGTCATAAACTACCACAATGAAAATAAGGATTTTGTGGTTTGTATCCAACAGACTGACTCTTAACTCCTGATTTTGAAGGTTAGGAGTTAATATTCTTATTCTTCCTGCAAAAAGAAGCCAGATGGTTAGAACTTCCACAGTTATGACATGTTTTCCTAGGAGCATCAGGAACAGGTTTATAATCATTGATTTTATTCACACCTTCCTTTCCATTCCTATTTTTCCTAGGTGATTTTACCTTGTTTGCATTCTTGACATCTTTCAGCTTATGCTTAAGCTGCTTCTTTGTCATTAAGCCTATGTTCACTTCAGCTGTCTTTTCCTGTTTTAGTTTGTCAGAAGTTAATTCCTCTTTACTTCTGATTTCTCATTTCAGACTTTACAGTTACAAACTTAACAGGTTTAAACTTGGCTTTTGCTTAACAACAGACTTAATTTCTTCAGTTCCTTTATCATTCTTATCTTCTCCATAACCTAAGCCCTCTTTCCAGTTTCCACTACTTAGCAAATTTTGAGTTGTTTGGCCAGAGTTAGTCCAAGTCCTGATAATCTATCTTTCCTTTTCTAACTCAGTTTTAGAGATTCATTTAATTTTAGCACTTCATTCCTAACATAAAAAGCATCATCTCTATCCTTCTGAGTTTGATGGAACATGACTAACTCTTTTTCTAAGAAATCATTCCTTTTCTTAAATGCAAGATTTTCAGAAGTTAATCTTTCACATGTTAAAGTTTGATCTCTATAGCTAACAAACATGGTTTTAAGATATCTTCTCAACTCATTAATATCATCAGTATGAAAAGCATAAGTAGTCTGAGGTACCTTGTTTCAGCAGCTTCAGAACTGCTCTCAACACTTTCTTTATTAGCATTTGCCATCAATGCATAGTTTTCCTCACTTTCAGAGTCTGAGGTGTCTGTACAGCTTTTCTTCTTTGTGACAAGAGCCTTGCCTTTGTCACCCTTTACCTTCTTGCAGTCAGGAGATATGTGGCCTTTCTCACCACAGTTATAACATTTAACATTGGTGTAATCTCCTCTGTCAGATTTTCCTCCTCTGCCTTCAGATCTTCTGAAATTCTTCTTATCAGAACTTATGCCTTTCCTGGAAAACTTCTTTCCCTTCCTGTATGCAATCTTTGTGATTCCTTCACCATAAGAGCACCAGTTTTCATCATCTCCTCATCAGCATCAGTCTCAGGCAAGCTTTCAGAATCTGAGTCATCATTACTCTCAGAACTTGATGACTCAGTATCAGACTTTATGAAAAAGAGCTTTACCCTTGTCTTTCTTTGAGGAAGCTGCTTTGGGAATTCTTCTTCAGCCTTAAGAGCAACTGTCCTTGACTTTCCTCCTTTCCTCTTGCTTCTTTGTTCCATCTTTAGCTCATGAGTCTTGAGCATTCCATAGATTTCGTCAAGAGTTGTTTCATCAAGATTGTAGTTGTCTCTTATTGTCGTTGCCTTCAAATCCCAGCATTCAGGAAGAGCTAAAAGGAACTTAAGGTTTGAATCTTCAATATCATACTCTTTATCAACCAATGACAAATCATTCAAAAGTTTGACAAATCTATCATATAAATCATTCAATGACTCATTAGTCTTTGAGTCAAAGTGTTCATACTCTTGAGTGAGTATTGTCTTCCTGTTCTTCTTAATTGTGTCAGTTCCCTGACACCTTGTTTCCAGAGCATCCCATATCTCCTTAGCAGTCTTGCAGTTGATTACCCTGTTTGACATTACATTATCAATGGCACTATGCAGTAAGTGTCGTACCTTAGCATCCTTAGCAATTGATGCTATATCCTCAGCCAGTATAATCACTCTTCTCCTTTGGTACGGTCTTTGCTGCTTCACCTGCAACTGCAACAGCGAGTTTGGTTGGTTTGTGAGGACCTTCCTTGATTCTATCAAGGTATTCTGGATCTGTTGCTTCCAGGAATATGGTCATCCTTACCTTCCATATGGGATATTCAGATGGTCTCAGTATGGGAACTCTGATGGTCTCATACCGACTCTGAATTTGTGTCTTTGGTGGTTCCTCAGTTTGGTAGGCTTAGTTGGAGTTTCTGTGTCCGACATGATTGTGTTTGTATCTTTAAATGTATGTATGTTAACAGATAGGCTCTGATACCAATTGTTAGGTCACACACACACTGTAGAGGGGGTGAATACAGTGTATAGTACACTCAAATCGAACTTTAAGAACTTAAGTAACAGAAAACAAACTTTATTGAAACAATAAACTCTGTTACAGTATGGAACTGTTACCTCTCAGTGATGAACAAATATCACAGGAGCTGCTATGGTTACAATGATAATCTTCTCTAATAATGATAACACTTATAGTGTAAACCCTATGTCTGTGTTTATTTACTACACAGTTACAAGATAATCGCTAATTGATATGGAATATAATTCTGCTTCCTAAAATATATCAATCAGATATCATTTCTTCCAAGTATTCCATTCTTCACGGAATTCTTCTTCATGCATATCTCTCTTATGTTTATCTCAATCTTCTTTCCTTTAATCAGCTACTGTCCTTATCTGATTATCCTTCAGCACTTAAGTTCTGATATCTATCTTCTGATGATTATCTCCTGATAACATACGTACTGATATCCTTAAGTCCTGACTTCCAGTATAAGTAACTGATCAATACAGTTAAGTACTGATTTATCCTGTTCAGTAAGATCTGAAAGCTAAACATAAAACATATTAGCCATGACATTATCAATATATCTAACAGCAAGAGTTCTTATTATCTTAGTTATTATCTTAACGTCACATCATCTCTGAGGTTTATAACGCTTGGCTCTGATACCATTTCTGTAACACCCTAAATCCTCCGGGGTCGGGATCCGGGTTGTCACGAGTTCCATTTCCCTAACAACACCCAATCTAAAAAATAATCGATTACTCTGTACTGCGACCCCACAATAACACACACACCACAAGTTATAGTCTCAGAGATGAATATCCAAAAATAATCACAAGTCGCTTTATTCCACCAATTATGCCAATACACCTTAAAAGGGTTTCTGAATAAATTTACATTTCTTTGCCATTATTACAATTCATAAATATACATCAATCTGGTACATCAAAAGTTGAAGCCTAGCCTATTGGTAGTTCCTACCTCAGCTGCAGTGACATCAACGCCTATAGGAAACTGCGGAACATTTCCTATCCGCTCGCGAATTGGGAGCTTGGTCCTGTTCATCTTTTCTATCTGTTGTTGTGATGAAAGAAGAAACAAGGGTCAGCAAGCCCCCAAAATAATATGTATAATGATTAACATATATGAGCCTTCTCATAGTACTCATGAAAGTCTTGGTCAAAAGAAATGAACCAAGTTTGATATCTTAATGCGATGAAGTCGCAAAATATTCAGTATACATACATATAACTTTTCACAATCTTTGAAATCCTCTGACATGTATAATATCACAGAGTTCCAGTTTATAACTGTATAAAAATATCGTTGCAAGGTGATCTCATATATCTAACCTTGTCTCAATGTTTTTCTGAAAATCTTTGACATGCACCAGATAATCATTTACTAGATATAAGTTTAAAGATGAATTACAAGATACTCCAATATACTTATATCTTTTCCAAATACTGCTTGAACTACCACCGTTCAAGTTATAATGAGCTTTCAACAGTTCATCACATAGATGAGACTACAAGACAAGATTTGAATAGATTAAATCTTTAAAATATCATCAAAATAAAATGAAGTTATGAGATACTTCATTTGATGCAAATATCATTTTGAAAACTTGACCCTGCCAACACTCAACAATCGCCCAACCGTAGCCTTTCTATTGAAGTGCTCTGGGTAGTGTTGCAGAAATATCCAATTGGATGATGAACCCATTACGGGAGTTTGCCGCGCCAGGAAGACCACTTACGATGATCAGTCGTAGTAGTACAACCCCACATTTTCTACATGTAGAGGAGAACCTGTCGGATTTACTTGTCAACCGAACACTGGACTCCTAAGGACCGTCTTAGCGGAACTTCCAGGCCATTTTGGGCCATATAATAAGGCTGGGCCGGCGCCACTCGACCACTTACGCCACTCCTAGTTTCAGATGAAATCCATGACTCTGAAACGTAAAGCTCGTCCCCCCTTTCCCCAAGTAGAAACTTGTTGGATACGTCCACCAAGAAGTCGTATCTAGTTGGAAAGGAAAACTCACCGATATTTTACAGGCGATGCCTGTTAATGGATTAACTTGTTCCAAGAATTTTACTTCCCGAGTGTTGGGTAAGTAATTAAAATTCTTTTATCAAGACAACAACCTTGTTGCGAATATAAAACACACCACAGAGCCGGATCCCTCAGGTTTTGAGCGAGTATTTAAATCCCCTTCGAAAGAGGATCTTAAATAAAAATGAGTTTTGGGATCCGCTCTAACTTTTAAAAATCATTTTGAAGACTCTCAAAACATTTTTAAGAATGTTTGGAGTGATGTTGATTTAACAAAATAAATCAGTCCCAATATATTAGAAAATATCTGAATATTATTATTTAAATATATTCCATAGAATAATCTTTATAAAAATAATTGAAGTAGAAGTTTTAAAACTTATACTTGAAATGAATATTAAATAACCAAAGATATACCTATACGAAAGTACTATCTTTATTTGAATAATCAAAAGTGAGTTTGATTATCGACACCTTATTCTTTAATAAAATAAAGAATATATCTCAGCAAATAATCGGAGTCATAGATCCTCAAATGAATATTCAAATAATATTCAATAAATAAAATAAGCTGAGTCATAAGCCCTCGAATGAATATTCGAAATAATATTCAATAAATAATAAGCTGAGTCATAAGCCCTCGAATGAATATTCGAAATAATATTCATTAAATAATAAGCTGAGTCATAAGCCCTCGAATGAATATTCGAAATAATATTCAAAATAAATAAGCCGAGTCATAAGCCCTCGAATGAATATTCGAAATAATATTCATTAAATAAATAAAGTTATCGAATAAACCTTATTCGATTAATAGTTTTGAAACTATAACCATATACATATAAATATATATATATATATATATATAAATCTACTCGGGATCCTCGACTCCCGGTTTTAGAAAATGTTTTCACCTTTGGGTCCCTATACTAAGGGTATATGCAATTACCGCTATTCTCTAGCATAGGTATTATCAACTGAACCAACAGATATATATGGCAAGAATACGAAACAGGCATGCATATGTACCATATCACATGCTACAATATATCACAAGAATTTGCTAATTTAACCATCATGCATCTATCACAAGATAATGCATATACAAGTGTATACATCACAACAACAGTATAACGGATAGAAAACTTGCCTGAGTGCTCCCGGATAGACTTAAGCTTAGAGTGGGTCCGATAACCTATGAACAACAACATAAGTCGGAATTAAAGCCCGGTCGCTTAAGGAACTAGACTTTAACCATTTAGAGTCCTAACGTTCGCTTTCGCGCTTAACGATTTACTTAAGTCGCTCGAGTACCCTCGGCTCCCCTGTTTTTAATAAATTAACCATTACGAGTTTTAAGGCGATTCTTTCGCAAGTGTCTTACCAACTGCCTATTACACCTTACATAAATGTTTCATACTTCAATTAGTCCTTTAAGGTCTTTAACCTATGTTTCAAAGTAAGGCGAGGGGTAATGTTTCGTTCGTGAAACGTCGTTACTAAAAACGGCCGTTTCTCAAACCGTTCATCGGAATCAAACGAACCACATATCAAAACGAAGCTCGTAACATGAACTATTTAAACCTATTTAAACATGGCAATTGTCAAAACCTAGCAGGGAGTTCTCGGTCCTAATGTTATGAACAAAAGCAGTCTAAAGTAAATCGGACATTACGACGGCTATGTTTACGCGATTTCCCAATTTTATACCATTCCAATTCAACCACCAATCAATCCACAATCACAACCAAAATCAAAACTCATCCATACTACATCATAACAGCCCCAACAACTCAACATTAACAATTTATACTTATTCCCCACATGAACTAAAAGCTTTACTTAAGTTCTTTAACTAATTATCAAGATTTACAACTCCAAAAACACCACAAAACCAACTAATCTCTACAAACTCAACCAAACTTTAAACAAACAATCATGCTTCATATATCTAATCAATCATATTCATTCCTAGTTACTCAAAACTAAGCTAGGGTTTGGAGTTATACCTTCCTTGGAGCTTTTAATCAATGAAAGATCCTTGGAATGCCTATGGAAGCTTTGATCTATGCTTAAGCTACCTTGAACTTTCATAAAAAATCAAGAAAACCAAAGTTATTTCTTGAAGGTTACTATTCACCATCTTCTTCCTTGATTTATCGGAAGAGATTGTGAAGGAATTAGAAGCTTAAACTTATAGGACATCCATATCTATGTACAAGAACCTTAGATAATTACCTTGTGATTTAACAATGCTTGGAACTTGATTTTTGAACATTTCTTCTTTGAAAAAGAAGAAAAGCCGAGAGCAAGCTTGGAGAAAGAGATTTTTTGTTTTTTTGCTTTGATTTGTTTTTTGGTTGGTTGTTTTTTGTTTAGATTTTGGTTAATTACCTTAAAACCTTGAACTTGTGTGGTTATCATTCATCCACACCTCCTTCCCTCCTATGTCATGCTTACATCACCTTATTGTGTCATCATCCCTTACTTGTCCTCTCCTTATTGGTTGGATGACCTCGTCATCCCTAACCTCCTTGATTAACTTCCTAATTGTTTGCCTAATGACCGCTGATCTGTTATTCGATTCGCTTAACTTTCCATTTTCATTTATCGTTTTGAGGGATCATATCCGGATCTTATTACTTGGATTTCCTTAACCTTTCTCAATACATTATATCCTTTTATGATCCTCTCTTA